>NC_069503.1:81934932-82086922 GCF_027579735.1 Bombina bombina
ACGCTTAGCTCAAGTGAGAATCCAGAACAAGGTAGTTGATATTTATTGTCTTTTCTCATTGTAATGCTTGTATTACTGCTTTACTAGCGGAGAAGGGAGGGTCAATAGACATATAGAGGACATGATATTAGATTACATTTGTCAGGCTTTACACGTGCAAACTCTGGTTCTCTGGTGGAGATATAATGAAACACCTCCTTTCTTAGATAGGCGGTACTGAAAGGAAGGGTCATAGGTATACAACAGAACACACTTAGTTCTCCTCCAACACCCTTCACCCCATAAGTTATGTAACTACACCTACTGATTAATGGCACTAGAAGATAACCTATCCAGTAAAATTTTAAACATTACTTTAGCACCTTACCCCTATACAATTGACCTTTAACTCATCCAGACACCTCATCAGAGAACAGGGAAAGGATATAAGAGGTATACGCAGGGTATTATAAGACTGGACTTCACTAGCATCAGAATGTATTAGTTGCAACTATCCAAAACAGAGGTGATGCAGGCATATCTAGAGGGGAAGGGGGACGTGAGAGCAGTGTGGCTGCATGATGTAGCTCCTATAATAAATGTTTAACCATTTGGGTACAGGGCAAACACATAAGATATCTGGAACAATTCATCAGAGTCTTAGGGTCAATCAGTTCTCCAAAAGAATACATTACCTGTTTATGCTTAATGCGAAACGCACAGGGACAACTACCACTGAATTTTTGAAGTAGTTGTAACAGTTTTCCTTTCTTTTTATTTTCTTTTGTTGTTGCAGAATTATAATTAATTGTCATTATTGTTTAAGGTTATATTGACTAGTTTTCAATAAGTGATATTAATATACTGTTATCTTAGTCTTTGCAAAGGAGACTCCTCTCCTCTCATTCTACTCAACCCTCTCGTCTACTTACTCTTCTTCTTTCCCTCGCCTCTCTCTTTTACCCCCCTCCCTTTTTTTTTTTTTCCTCTTCTCTCTCCTTCTCCCTCATACTTCCCTTCCGCTTCCCTCCCTTACTCCCACTGCTGAGTATCCTGGGGGACCATGGCAGGTCAGCGCACCAGACACAGGCCCTACCCATTAGAGCTTATTACTATCAACACAAAGGGTTTTAACAGTCCCTCCAAGCGCTCCATAGTATTAAAAGACTTGCAACGAATGGGTGGGAACATAGTTTTCCTACAGGAAACTCATTTTGCTATAGACCATGAACCCAAATGGTATAACCGCCAATATCCAGAGGCTTATTTTGCGTCTGGCCCAAAAAAGAAAAACGGAGTTGGGATCATCTTTAGCGCAGGAGTGCCCTTCCAGCTCTCAGACAGCTATAGGGACCCAGAGGGTAGATGTATAATACTCACAGGCCCATCACACTTGTTAATATATACTGCCCGAATACATCCCAGCACTTCTTTCTCCAGAAGATCACCCGTAAGATCCTTGAGATGCAAACAGGAATCTTGTTTCTTGGAGGGGATTTCAATGCACCTCTCAGCCCCACTCTTGACACCTCCAATGGCCTCTCCAGCATCCCACACAAAACACTTAAAATAATGTCTACTTCACTAGCTGAATTGGTGATACACGATGTCTGGCGCACGCATCATCCAACAGACAAAAACTATACTTTCTACTCACATCCACATCGCAAATATTCTAGAATAGATTATATATTTACCGACACCACAGGGTTAATAATCACTAAGAATAGTAGAATCTTTGCGATTACCTGGTCTGATCACGCCCCGGTCGGGTGTACCATACAATGGCCGAATGCGCCGATCACTCCCTTTGTGTGGAGACTTGATGATACGCTTCTAGACGATCCAGTGTTTAGGACAGACATCAGAAAGTCACTAACTGAGTTCTTTTGCTTAAACGCGAATGACGGGTTAGAAGGCCCTACCATATGGGAAGCACATAAATGCACGATAAGAGGTCTTTTGATGGAGCGCAAGGCAAGGCTTAGGAAAATGTGGAGGGAATGGTATAAAACTCTGCTTCTGCAAGTTGAAGAAGCAGAACAATGTCACAAAAAACACCCGCAAGACGATCCGGGACTGGAGCGCCTGAATAAGGCTAGGAAAGACCTCTTGCAGTTCCTGCAGGAGGACTATCAAAAACAGGCTCTCATACTTAGGCAGCCGTTTCTTGAACAAGGTGAAAAACCAGGTAAGCTCCTTGCAAGAGCAATAGCTAGGAAAAAGCTAAAGGCCTACGTGCGTCACATGATAGATACAGATGAGAGAGTAGTGGCAGACGCCAACTCCATTGCTGGGATTTTTAGGAGATATTATGAATCCCTTTACAATCTGAAAAGTCCAGAAAGAGACGGAGGGGCTTCTCCTGCATCCCAACAGGATGAAGATGACGTTCTCAGATATTTACGGACCACTGACCTCCCAGAAATATCTGAAGAGGACAGGAAAACTTTTGATCTTCCGATCACGGCAGACGAAGTTAAGAAAGCCATCAAAGATCTACCTTCGGGTAAAAGTCCAGGGCCTGATGGCTTCGGTCTGAAATATTACAAGACATATGCGGACGTCCTCGTTCCCGAGCTAACAAGTCTGTTTGCCTCCCTATCGGAGACCCCTAGACTCCCTAACTCCATGTTGGCGGCTCATATTGCAGTTATCCCTAAGCCAGGGAAATCCCCTGATAGGCCAGAAAACTTTAGGCCGATATCCCTCCTGAACTCAGATGTGAAGATTTATTCTTTATTCCCGCACGAGAGGCCAGGGATAATACCCTTAAAGTACAACAAATGATCACCTACGCTCATATACATAAATTACCCCTTTAGTAACAACGGACGCGGAAAAAGCGTTTAATCGGGTCAGCTGGACGTTTATTCGATTGACGCTTGCAAAGTTTGGCTTTGGACCTGGCTTTATATATTGTTATGTCCTTATACTCGGCGCCGAATGCGCAAGTGAGAGTGAACGGTACTCTCTCAGACACATTTTTAATCAGGAACGGAACAAGACAGGGGTGCCCTCTGTCGCCCCTCCTGTTTGCCCTCACAATTGAGGTACTTGCCAATAAGATCAGATCTAACCCGGAGGTGAGAGGATTCCTAATTGGCGGAGCCGAACACAAACTTTCCATGTATGCCGACGATGTCCTTCTTACATTGTCGGACTCTGCCACATCACTAAAGGAGGCAATAACGGAATTTAAAAATTACGGAGTGGTATCAAATTTCCTTCTTAATCCCCTGAAATCCGAAATTTTAAATATCACTGAACCCCCGGATCGGTTTGCTATCTCATCTGCAAACTGCCCAGTAAAAATAGCTAAGCATAGCATAAAATATCTGGGTATCATGGTTACATCTAGCCCCCAAGAAATAGTTGAACTGAACTACAAAAAAATTGGTGATGAAATTCTTGGGGATCTGTCTAATTGGAAGAAAAAAACCATATCATGGATAGGATACATATGTTGGAGTTATATGTTTTGTAAGGGAGTTGGGATGGTGTGGGGCTACTGGTGTTGGTGAGGTTAAGTGTTTGTCATATATTCTTCACAGATAAACTTGATGGAAAATTAGTCATCCATTTTGTTACCCTGTAAATATCTATACTTCTGCAGGGTCACTATAGTTGTAACTCCCGACCTCAATGAGGTTAAAGTTGGAACATCTTGCTTTTTCAGATAGTTGTGGGATTAATCGTTATATATGTCTATGTGTGTAAATATGTATTTATTTGTTTATAAATACATAAATACACATATAAATACATATGTGCACACACACACACACATATATATATATATATATATATATATATATATCTTTGGGGTCAATTTATTAAAGTCGCTGAATGCGGACAGCATACACTGTTCGTATTCAGCATTGCACAAGCAGTTCTAGTGAACTGCTTGTGTAATACCGCCCCTGCAGAATCGCGGCCAATCGTCCGCTAGCAGGGGGTGTCAATCAGCCCGATCGTATAGGATCGGGCGGATTGCTTTACGCCACCTCAGAGGTGGCATATGAGTTAAGGAGCAACGGTCTTTACAACCATATATGTTAAAGCCCTTTGCGATATTTTTATTTTTAATGTGTTTTGTGGCTCTTTTTTGTTTTGCAAAACAGTTAACCAGAGCTCTGAGGATGCAGTAATCTTTCTAACGTAAATCACAATTGCATTCGATCGATCGCGTTTACTTTCAACTTGTAATATGAGCGGTAAACCAGCGTGTGCAAACACCCGCAATAAACCCCTTTTCACTTGCGCGTAACTGTTAACGTGCCATTTGTAATCTGGTTCTTAATTAAATAAGAAAATTCTAGAAGGGTCGTACCTTTAGAAAGTTTAAAACATGACTTTAATTGATCAAATAGGGATTTCTATGCCGATCTTCACTACCACTGGTTTTATGAGGTGAATAAAGAATTGTATTTCATTTGGGAACATATAGGATTTAAAGAGGGCTTTTGGTTGTGTAAAGCTGACAAGTTCTCTGTCAGTTATTGGTATAAGTTGTTACTTATGCAGCAGGGACAATGTTTTTTACACAGGGTTGCTGCAAAATGGCAACAAGATTTTGGTAATATTTATTCCAACGTAATTATCCAAAGTATTCAAAAAGTAGGAAAAGCTACTTTGTCTGCGACTTGGAGAGAGATGCCATTTAAGGTAATTAATCGTATCTATATAACACCAGCTAAAATTAATAAATGGTATAGAATTTCTAGAGTATCGTGTTCAAGATGTCAATTTTTAGATGCTGATTTAAAGTGAATGAAAACTTTCATGAATTAGTGCCGGTTTTTAAAAATACTATTAAAAACAGGGACACTTTAATTAATTAACGTTTACATTGCAAACGGTAGTATCAAGTAAGATGGAATGTTTATCCGTTCCCAGGGTTTCCGTGATGTCACAACATCACGCAACCAGCAATTATCCAATAACCTTCTTGTGTTCTATGATAGGTTGTTAAAGGCACACTGAACCCAAATTTTTTCTTTTGTGATCCAGAGCATAACATTTTAAGCAACTTTCTAATTTACTCCTATTATCAAATTTTCTTCATTCTCTTGGTATCTTTATTTGAAATGCAAGAATGTAAGTTTAGATGCCGGCCCATTTTTGGTGAACAACCTGGGTTGTTCTTGCTGATTGGTGATTAAATTCATCCACCAATAAAAAAAGCTGTCCAGAGTTCTGAACTAATAAAAAGGCTTAGATGCCTTATTTTTCAAATAAAGATAGCAAGAGAACAAAGAAAAATTGATAATAGGAGTAAATTAGAAAGTTGCTTAAAATTGCATGCTCTATCCGAATCCGAAAATTTTTGAGTCCAGTGTCCCTTTAAGAAGGCGTGTTACATTACGTCCCTTTGATTGGCCACTTACCAGTATTTCTAGAGGTAGTGTACTACGGCTCAGGTTTTGACAAAGTCGTATAGGAGAAATGCGCATCAAGCGTGTTCACCTCTGATTCCCTTAAGCCTCTTGTTAATATGAGATTTATTTGATTGTTTAATCGGCTATTTGCCTCTGTGACCACCCTGGTAATACCGGATCTCACATGATTACACCTCAGCTAGTGTCATATGTGTGAGGATTCTCGTCTAGCTTTAGTTAAATATTTTTGCTGTTACTTGTGACTTGGCTATCAGGGCTACTTGCTTTTGTGGTCACTTAAATAGATTTGATTGTGAATTTCACTTTTCTCATTGATTCTCCAGGCTGTTGTGATTTATTACCTTAGGGTATTTTAATCTAGATCTTATTGCATATACATTTACATTATTCTTATTTTTATATTATTAAATGTTACGTTTTATTGATACCTGAGAGGTATTAACCTTTCCTCTTCCTATTGATTGATTTACTGTAACTCTGTAGGTGCCGCTGATTCTCTCTTTTTTTCTTTACCTCACGAAACGTCACAAAGAAAACAAATTGAGTTTCTGATACGGGGGGGAGGAACGGAGACACAGAATAGCAGGGAACAGCTGATATATCTAGATTAGTAAGCGCTTTTTAAAAAACTGATGAATAAAAGTTAACGTTATTTTATTACATATTTAATCATTCGTAGCAGATTGTGAAAGTTAACCATCACTTTAATACAACGATTCTATGCAGCAGACACCTAATTCTTAAATATTGGAAAAGTAAAAGAGAACCGAGTATTTCTGAGCTTATAAAGAGGTTTTTTTTTTCTTTCTAAAGAGCAAGAGGAAATGTCGCTTTTTTAATTTGACAACAGTCAATAAAATATCTGAACCAGCATTGTTATATTAATATACTTTATAAAATTTAAACCAATACATTTCTGCCTGTCTCTAAGCCTCAAATGCAGGTGTGGCCACAACACAAATATCGCCGACTTACCAAGCCCCAAATTCAGTATAAACAAAAAATGTCCTACAGCTTCTGAAAGGTTGCTGTGGTTTTTGGACCCATGTTTTTACAATAAAGGTCACTTTTAAATTTCAGAAGCTGGGGGAGTTAACCACTCAGTGCATTTTATAGCTTTTCATAGCTAGACAGCGCTAGTTCATGTGTGCTACCAAAACTGGGGAATGGTAAATAAAGGGATTATCTATTTTTTTAAACAATAATATTTTTGGAGTAGACTGTCCCTTTAAATCAATCCAGTGATAGACTGTATGCCACAAGGCAAGTAGAGCCAGTTTACTTACCGTGTAGCACTGAGGTCCATCAGAGAGAAGGACAAAGACTGAATTAAACAGCTAATGACAACACTGACTCACAGGTCTCTGTACTAAGTCTATGCAGCAATGTCAGCAGTCGGTGGGTGGGAGCCCTGCCCCTTTTCCTATGTAACCGCCCCCTTTCCTATGCAAACAAAAGCTCACTGACTATAAGGTCTGCCTGTGAAGCATAGAGATCTGTAAGTTATATGCAGCAATGAAAGGGACACTCAGGTTAAATTAAATTTTCATGATTCAGATACAGCATGTACTTTTAAACAACTTTCCAATTTACTTCCATTAAAAAAAATGTGCACAGTCTTTTATATTTACACTTTTTGAGTCACCAGATCCTACTGAGCATGTGCAAGAATTCACAGACTATACGTATATGCATTTGTTATTGGCTGATTGCCATCACATGGTACAAGGGGAGTGGAAATATACATAACTTTCAAATTTGTTATAAAAAAATCTGCTACTCATTTGAAGTTCAGACTAAGTGCTATTGCATTGTCTTGTTATCTTGCATTTGTTGATTATGCAAATCTAATGTGTTGACTGGTCCTGCAGACACCTGGCTTTTGTCACTGTTCCCCAGACCCCAACACATTGTGTGATTTATATAGATCCCCAGGTGAGAAAACACAGCAAATCCTGTGTCACACAGCCTGACCCTGAGAGTTACTAGATCTGCTCACAAAGTGTAAATATAAAGATTATGCACATATACATAATGGATGTAAATTACAAAGTTGTTTAAAATTGTGTGTTCTGTCTGAATCATGAAAGTTTAATTTTGACTTGAGTGTCCCTTTCTTACTATAATCACGTTTGTAACGCGTCTGTCGGTGTCGCCAGTTGCACATGCATCCTCAAAAGAATGTTGGCTGCGTGAGGCAGCCAAAAGAATGTTGGCTGCGGTAGATTCTTTCACCACCCTGCCATTTTCTGAAACCACCTGGATACAGCGTAGGCAAACCCGAAGCCTTAAAAAAAACACGCAACCGCACGAAATAACAAAAATAACACGTAACCGCCCACAAGAAATAAATAAAAAACACATAACCACCAGCACCAAGTATAACAAAACAACTTAACCTACCGCACAAAGTATTAACAAACACTGAAACCGCAAACCCCACATAACAAAATAATAAGTAATTAACCCCTAATCAGCAAATAACATAATTAAAATATTAACCCCTTAACTGCCAAACCACCATCGCAATAAACCTAATTAACCTTTAACCCCTAAACCGCCAATGCCCCACATCACAAAAAACATAATTAACCTATTAACCCCTAATCCCGCCAAACCCCCACATCGCAATTAACCTATTAACTCCTAAACCGCCAACCCCCCACAACTCAAATAACTAATTTTATTACTAAGCCCCCTAACCTAACACCCCCTAAATTAACCCCTATACTAAATTACACTTAAATAAAAAAAGTTATCATTCAATTATAAAAAACTAATCTAAAATTAAAAAAAATTAATAAGTTTAAAATTACAGAAAAAAATAAAATTATGAAAAATACAAAAATTAAACCTAATCCTTATGAAAATAAAAAGCCCCCCCAAAATAAAAACACCCCCTAAACTAAACTACCAATAGCCCTTTAAAGGGCATTTTCTAGGGCATTGCCCTAAGTTAAACAGCTCTTTTATATTTAAAAATTACTAAATTACCCCCTAACAGTAAAACCCCCACACACCAAACCCCCCAAAATAAAATAAAAACTAACACTGAAAAAACTAACCTACTCATTGCCCTTAAAGGGGCATTTGTATGGGCATTGCCCTTAAAAAGGCATTCAGCTCTTTTACTGCCTTTAAAAGAGCAATCAGCTATTTTCCAGCCCATTAAATCCCTAACCTAAAAAAAAATAAAAAAATCCTAACACTAAGCCCCATATAGGTACTCACCGTTCCTCAAGTCCGGCTGAGAAGGTCTTCTTCCAGGCGGCTCCATCAACTTCTATCTTCATCCGGAACAAAGGTGGCACGGAGCGGAGGTGGCTTCCCCGATGCGTGGATCCTCAGTGGCGGCGGTCTTCTTCATGTGATCGTCCGTTGTACACTGAAGATTGAATGCAAGGTACCCCATATTTATTGAAATTTTTAAATCAGTCAATAGGATGAGAGCTACTGAAATCTTATTGGCTGGTTTGAACAGCCAATAGGATTTCAGTAGCTCTAATCCTATTGGCTGACTTAAAAATTTCAGCCAATAAGAATGCAAGGTACCCCAAATTGATTGCGGTACCTTGCATTCCATCTTCAGTGTACGGACATCAGATGAAGAGGAGCCACCATGCTGCAGAGGAACGCCGCTGCCGTGGAATGCCACCGCCGAGGACCTATTCTGAGGATACACGCATCGAGGAAGACAGCCCTGCACCTCTGCTCCGCACCACCTTCGTTCCAGATAAAAATAGAAGATGATGGAGCCGCCTGGAAGAAGACCTTCTCAGCCAGATTTCAGGAACGGTGAGTACCTATTTGGGGCTTAAGTGTTAGGCTTTTTTTTATTTTTTGGTGTGGCTTTTTATATTTAGATTAGGGTTTTTTGGGCTGGATAAGAGCTGATTGCCCTTTTAAGGGCATTAAAAGAGCTGAATGCCCTTTTAGGGGCAATGCACATACAAATGCCCCTTTAGGGACAATGGGTAGTTTAGTTTTTTTTTAGTGTAAGGTTTTTTTATTTTGGGGTGGATGGGGGGTTTTACTGTTAGGGGACAATTGGTAATCTGTTTAGGTAAAAGAGCTGTTTAATTTAGGGCAATGCCCTACAAAAGCCTTTTTAGGGGCAATTGGTAGTTTAGTATTAGATTAGGGGTGTTTTTATTTTTGGGGGGATTTTTTATAGGGGTATTAGTTTAGGTTTAATTTTTTATATTTTGGATAGCTATGTTTATTTTTTTCTGTAATTTTAGATTTTTTATTTTGTGTAATTTTAGCTTTGGGGTTTGTAGTTTTTTTTTTTTTTTAAATAGATAGCCCGCTGGGCAGGCTTATTGCCTAGTAATAATATAAGTAGATTAGGAACCTGTTTACAATCACATGAAAATGTAATTGTGACTTATATGAGAGCTGAGTCCCTCTATCCTCTCCCCTATAGACAGACAATCAGAGACAATAACTGATGCTGATACACTCACCAAGATGCTGCAGATCAGGAAGTGACATCTGAAGTTTTCAGAGGAGGGGGGACAACTATAGAACTTCAATTCCCAGAAACCATGAAAAGAGTCACATGTCATGTAGCAGCCAATTAGAAAGGGGAATGTGATGTTCAGCTTTTTTTAGGATTATTTACAGCTTTGCTCAGAAGTAATGCTAATGCAATGTAAATAAATATTCACTGTGTAGCTTTGTGTGCAAGTGAAGGGGTTAATAAACACTGTGCAGCTCTATTTGCTATTGAAAAGGTTAATACATTAAGTGCAGCACTGTGCTTATTATAGAACGTTATAGCTCTATTTGCTCACTGTGCAAGATTAAATAAAGCTAACCAAATGCAAACACCATCTCTCTCTTCTATTGGCTGTTGTATGACACGTGACTTCTTTTCATCAGTTCTGGAATATGTAGTTTTTCGGTTTTGTTTCCTAACTGTTGTATCGTTAGTACGTGACGTCACTTCCTTTAGGACTGCAGCATGTGAGTATGTTGTGCAGTCAGAAGGGGGATGTGCAGGATACAGCGTGTACAGCTGAGCTGTGAGTACAGTACAGGAGCAGGAGGTAGGTGCACTGACCAGCAGCAGCAATAATGTGTAATGTAATCACTGATGTATATGCAGTATATGAGCCTGGCACAACTCTCCCTTACTGACTGTAGCCTGGCACAGCTCTCCCTTACTGTATACTATAGCCTGGCACAGCTCTCCCTTACTGTATACTATAGCCTGGCACAGCTCTCCCTTACTGTATACTATAGCCTGGCACAGCTCTCCCTTACTGTATATTGTAGCCCGGCACAGCTCTCCCTTACTGTATACTATAGCCTGGCACAGCTCTCCCTTACTGTATATTGTAGCCCGGCACAGCTCTCCCTTACTGTATACTGTAGCCTGGCACAGCTCTCCCTGACTGTATACTGCAGCCTGGCACCGCTCTCCCTTACTGTAGCCTGGCACCGCTCTCCCTTACTGTATACTGTAGCCTGGCACAGCTCTCCCTTACTGACTGTAGCCTGGCACAGCTCTCCCTTACTGTATACTGTAGCCTGGCACAGCTCTCCCTTACTGTATATTGTAGCCTGGCACAGCTCCCCTCACTGACTGTATACTGTAGCCTGGCACAGCTCTCCCTTACTGTATACTGTAGCCTGGCACAGCTCTCCCTTACTGTATACTGTAGCCTGGCACAGCTCTCCCTTACTGTATACTGTAGCCTGGCACAACTCTCCCTTACTGCATACTGTAGCCTGGCACAGCTCTCCCTTACTGTATACTGTAGCCTGGCACAGCTCTCCCTTACTGTATACTTTAGCCTGGCACAGCTCTCCCTTACTGTATACTGTAGCCTGGCACAGCTCTCCCTTACTGTATACTGTAGCCTGGCACAACTCTCCCTTACTGCATACTGTAGCCTGGCACAGCTCTCCCTTACTGTATACTGTTGCCTGGCACAGCTCTCCCTTACTGTATACTGTAGCCTGGCACAGCTCTCCCTTACTGTATACTGTAGCCTGGCACAGCTCTCCCTTACTGTATACTGTAGCCTGGCACAGCCCTCCCTTACTGTATACGGTAGCCTGGCACAGCTCTCCCTTACTGTATACTGTAGCCTGGCACAGCTCTCCCTGACTGTATACTGTAGCCTGGCACAGCTCTCCCTGACTGTATACTGTAGCCTGGCACAGCTCTCCCTTACTGTATACTGTAGCCTGGCACAGCTCTCCCTTACTGTATACTGTAGCCTGGCACAGCTCTCCCTTACTGTATACTGTAGCCTGGCACAGCTCTCCCTTACTGTATACTGTAGCCTGGCACAGCTCTCCCTTACTGTATACTGTAGCCTGGCACAGCTCTCCCTTACTGTATACTGTAGCCTGGCACAGCTCTCCCTTACTGTATACTGTAGCCTGGCACAGCTCTCCCTTACTGTATACTGTAGCCTGGCACAGCTCTCCCTTACTGTATACTGTAGCCTGGCACAGCTCTCCCTTACTGTATATTGTGGTTTGGCATAGCTCTCCCTGACTGTATACTGTAGCCTGGCACAGCTCTCCCTTACTGTATACTGTAGCCTGGCACAGCTCTCCCTTACTGTATACTGTAGCCTGGTACAGCTCTCCCTTACTGTATACTGTAGCCTGGTACAGCTCTCCCTTACTGTATACTGTAGCCTGGAACCGCTCTGCCTTACTGTATACTGTAGCCTGGCACCGCTCTGCCTTACTGTATACTGTAGCCTGGCACAGCTCTCCCTTACTGTATACTGTAGCCTGGCACAGCCCTCCCTTACTGTAAACGGTAGCCTGGCACAGCTCTCCCTGACTGTATACTGTAGCCTGGCACAGCTCTCCCTGACTGTATACTGTAGCCTGGCACAGCTCTACCTTACTGTATACTGTAGCCTGGTACAGCTCTCCCTTACTGTATACTGTAGCCTGGCACCGCTCTCCCTTACTGTATACTGTAGCCTGGCACCGCTCTCCCTTACTGTATATTGTGGTTTGGCATAGCTCTCCCTTACTGTATACTGTAGCCTGGCACAGCTCTCCCTTACTGTATACTGTAGCCTGGCACAGCTCTCCCTTACTGTATACTGTAGCCTGGCACAGCTCTCCCTTACTGTATACTGTAGCCTGGCACAGCTCTCCCTGACTGTATACGGTAGCCTGGCACAGCTCTCCCTGACTGTATACTGTAGCCTGGCACAGCTCTCCCTGACTGTATACTGTAGCCTGGCACAGCTCTCCCTGACTGTATACTGTAGCCTGGCACAGCTCTCCCTGACTGTATACTGTAGCCTGGCACAGCTCTCCCTGACTGTATACTGTAGCCTGGCACAGCTCTCCCTTACTGTATACTGTAGCCTGGCACAGCTCTCCCTTACTGACTGTAGCCTGGCACAGCTCTCCCTTACTGTATACTGTAGCCTGGCACAGCTCTCCCTTACTGACTGTAGCCTGGCACAGCTCTCCCTTACTGTATACTGTAGCCTGGCACAGCTCTCCCTTACTGTATACTGTAGCCTGGCACAGCTCTCCCTTACTGTATACTGTAGCCTGGCACAGCTCTCCCTTACTGTATACTGTAGCCTGGCACAGCTCTCCCTTACTGTATACTGTAGCCTGGTACAGCTCTCCCTTACTGTATACTGTAGCCTGGCACCGCTCTCCCTTACTGTATATTGTGGTTTGGCATAGCTCTCCCTGACTGTATACTGTAGCCTGGCACAGCTCTCCCTTACTGTATACTGTAGCCTGGCACAGCTCTCCCTTACTGTATACTGTAGCCTGGTACAGCTCTACCTTACTGTATACTGTAGCCTGGTACAGCTCTCCCTTACTATATACTGTAGCCTGGCACCGCTCTGCCTTACTGTATACTGTAGCCTGGCACCGCTCTGCCTTACTGTATACTGTAGCCTGGCACAGCTCTCCCTTACTGTATACTGTAGCCTGGCACAGCCCTCCCTTACTGTATACGGTAGCCTGGCACAGCTCTCCCTTACTGTATACTGTAGCCTGGCACAGCTCTCCCTTACTGTATACTGTAGCCTGGCACAGCTCTCCCTTACTGTATACTGTAGCCTGGTACAGCTCTCCCTTACTGTATACTGTAGCCTGGCACCGCTCTCCCTTACTGTATACTGTAGCCTGGCACCGCTCTCCCTTACTGTATATTGTGGTTTGGCATAGCTCTCCCTTACTGTATACTGTAGCCTGGCACAGCTCTCCCTTACTGTATACTGTAGCCTGGCACAGCTCTCCCTTACTGTATACTGTAGCCTGGCACAGCTCTCCCTTACTGTATACTGTAACCTGGCACAGCTCTCCCTTACTGTATACTGTAGCCTGGCACAGCTCTCCCTTACTGTATACTGTAGCCTGGTACAGCTCTCCCTTACTGTATACTGTAGCCTGGCACCGCTCTCCCTTACTGTATATTGTGGTTTGGCATAGCTCTCCCTGACTGTATACTGTAGCCTGGCACAGCTCTCCCTTACTGTATACTGTAGCCTGGCACAGCTCTCCCTTACTGTATACTGTAGCCTGGCACCGCTCTCCCTTACTGTATATTGTGGTTTGGCATAGCTCTCCCTTGCTGTATATTGTGGTTTGGCATAGCTCTCCCTTGCTGCTGTGTATACTGTAGCCTGGCACATCTAGCTCTTACTGTATACTGTAGCCTGGCACATCTATCTCTTACTGCCGGGCTATAGTATACAGAGTACAGAAGGAACCTTTACTCCACAGGAAGATCCGTGCTGCAGAAAGCAGCGAGGTTCTAACACAGAGGCGCTGGTTGGTTCTCCTTATAATGCACAGCACTCATATGATTGAGGCTAATCAAGGTGAGTAGGCACCTACAGTGATTTGATATCCGTTGTTTTGCTCATACTACAGAATGTTTTGAAATCATCTTTACTTTTACAACGTATTGAAAAGACTTTTCATTACCTCGGAGAAGGACATTGCACACATTTTTATATATGCATAGTAGGGCTGGCCGATATGGGGAGGGGAAAATCAAATTATTTTTTTTTTAAAAATCGCAATTTTCTTATAAACTACTTTAACACCTTCATTTTTCATTAAAAATTTTATTTAACACTACAGAATATTTACACATACACACACATATACATAGACAGGACATCAACCAGGGTGCAGGTAAAGTGAAACCCATAATCCCAGAATAGACCGCACTCGCTGGATTCAACAATTTAAAAGTTTTTAATATGGTAACGTTTTGGCGACCGTCTCCCCTTCCTCAAGGTGACCAGATTTACATTACAAAACACACTTTTAAACCAATTAATCAAACTGTTTTCACTTGCGTGCTAACCCGATGAGTGTAAAAAACTGAAATTAGAATATTGTGTGCACTTTCACGTATTCCCTTATAGAAGTCAATGGAGAAAAAAAGTGGAAAAAACCTAATATCCCACTCTTGCGCGAACCTAATCGCATATTCTTATTTGCGCTAAACCGACATGAAAAAGGAAATTTATGCTTACCTGATAAATTGATTTCTTCTACGATACGACGAGTCCACGGATTCATCCTTACTTGTGGGATATTATCCTCCTGCTAACAGGAAGTGGCAAAGAGCACCACAGCAGAGCTGTATATATAGTTCCTCCCTTCTCTCCACCCCCAGTCATTCGACTGAAGGTATAGGAAGAGAAAAGAAAAGCTAAAAGCTGCAGAGGTGACTGAAGTTTTGAAAACAAAAATATAATCTGTCTAATATGACAGGGAGGGCCTTGGACTCGTCGTATCGTAGAAGAAATCAATTTATCAGGTAAGCATAAATTTTCTTTTCTTTTACTAGATACGACGAGTCCACGGATTCATCCTTACTTGTGGGATACAATACCAAAGCCACAGGACACGGATGAACGGGAGGGACAAGACAGATACCTAAACAGGCACCACTGCTTGAAGAACTTTTCTCCCAAAAATAGCCTCAGAAGAAGCAAAAGTATCAAATTTGTACAATTTGGAAAAAGTATGAAGGGAGGACCAAGTCGCAGCCTTACAAATCTGTTCAACAGAAGCATAGTTTTTAAAAGCCCATGTGGAAGCCACCGCTCTAGTAGAATGAGCTGTAATTTTTTTCAGGAGGCTGCTGTCCAGCAGTCTCGTATGCCAAACGGATGATGCTTTTCAGCCAAAAAGAAAGAGATAGCCGTAGCTTTTTGACCCCTACGCTTTCCAGAATAAACAACAAATAGGGGAAGATAGTTGACGGAAAACCTTGATCGATCGATTGTAAGTAAAACTTCAAGGCACGAACCACGTCCAAGTTATGTAACAGACGCTCCTTCTTAGAAGAAGGATTAGGACAAAGAGAAGGAACAACAATTTCCTGATTAATATTCTTATTTGAAACAACCTTAGGAAGGAATCCAGGTTTAGTAATACGCAAAACCACCTTATCAGAATGGAATATAAGATAAGGCGAGTCACATTGTAACGCAGAAAGCTCAGAAACTCTTCGAGCAGAAGAGATAGCAACTAAAAACAAAAAACTTTCCAAGATAAAAGCTTAATATCTATGGAATGCATGGGTTCAAACGGAACCCCTTGAGAACTAAATTCAAACTCAATAGCGGAGCAACAGGTTTAAACACAGGCTTGATTCTGACTAAAGCCTGACAAAAAGACTGAACGTCTGGGACATCCGCCAGACGCTTGTGTAGTAAAATTGACAAAGCAGAAATTTGTCCCTTTAAGGAACTAGCTGATAATCCCTTCTCCAATCCTTCTTGGAGAAAGGACAAAATCCTAGGAATCCTAACCCTACTCCATGAGTAGCCCTTGGATTCGCACCAATAAAGATATTTACGCCATATCTTATGGTAAATTTTCCTAGTGACAGGCTTTCGAGCCTGAATCAAAGTATCAATGACCGATTCAGAGAATCCCCGCTTAGATAGAATCAAGCGTTCAATCTGCAGGCAGTCAGCTGCAGAGAAGTTAGATTTGGATGTTGGAACGGACCTTGAATGAGAAGGTCTTGTCTCAGTGGCAGTTTCCACGCTGGCAGAGATGACATTTCCACGAGATCTGCATACCAGGTCCTGCGTGGCCACGCAGGCGCTATCAAGATTACCGAAGCCCTCTCCTCTTTGATTCTGGCAATCAGACGAGGTAGGAGAGGAAAAGGAGGAAACACATAAGCCAGGTTGAATGACCAAGGTACTGCTAGAGCATCTATCAGTACTGCTTGGGGATCCCTTGATCTGGACCTGTAACAAGGAAGTTTGGCATTCTGACGAGATGCCATCAGATCCAATTCCGGTGTGCCACATTGACGGATCAATGCCGCAAACACCTCCGGATGGAGCTCCCACTCCCCCAGATGAAAAGTCTGACGACTTAGAAAATCCGCTTCCCAGTTCTCTACTCCTGGGATATAGATTGCTGATAGATGGCAAGAGTGAGACTCTGCCCATCGAATTATCTTGGAAACCTCTATCATCGCTAGAGAACTCTTTGTTCCTCCTTGATGATTGATATATGTTACATTCGTGATATTGTCCGACTGGAATCTTATGAATTTGGCCAAATCCAACTGAGGCCACGCTTGAAGCACGTTGAATATTGCTCTCAGTTCCAGAATATTGATTGGTAATAGGGACTCCTCCTGAGTCCCAAACACCCTGAGCCTTCAGGGAATTCCAGACTGCACCCCAGCCCAAGAGGCTGGCATCCGTCGTCACTATGACCAATGCTGGCCTGCGGAAGCACATTCCCTGTGACAGATGATCCTGTGACAACCACCAAAGAAGAGAGTCTCTGGTCTCTAGGTCCAGATTTATCTAAGGAGATAAATCTGCATAATCCCATTCCACTGTTTGAGCATGCACAGCTGCAGTGGTCTGAGATGAAAGCGAGGAAACGGAATGATGTCCATTGCCGCTACCATTAATCCAATGACCTCCATACACTGCGCCATGGAATGGACTGAAGTACTCGGAAAGTAGTTAGGTTCTTCAATTTTCTGACCTCCGTCAGAAAAATCTTCATGTCCACAGAGTCTATCAGAGTTCCCAGGAATGGAACTCTTTTCAGTGAAACTAGTGAACTCTTTCCTATATTCACCTTCCACCCGTGAGTTCTTAGAAAAGCCAACACGATGTCCGTGTGAGATTTGGCTAGATGGTAAGTTGACGCCTGAATAAAAATATCATCCAGATAAGGCACCACTGCTATGCCCCGCGGCCTTAGAACTGCCAGAAGAGACCCTAGCACTTTTGTGAAAATTCTGGGAGCTGTGGCCAACCCGAAAGGGAGGGCCACAAACTGGTAGTGTTTGTCCAGGAAGGCGAACCTGAGAAACTGGTGATGATCTTTGTGGATAGGAATGTGAAGATTACGCATCCTTCAAGTCCACGGTAGTCATATATTGACCCTCCTGGATCATTGGTAAAATTGTTCGTATGGTCTCCATCTTGAACGATGGGACTCTGAGAAATTTGTTTAGACATTTGAGATCTAAAATCGGTCTGAAGGTTCCCTCTTTTTTGGGAACCACGAACAGATTTAAATAAAACCCCTGTCCCTGTTATAGTTTTGGAACTGGACAGATTACCCCCATGGTATAGAGGTCTTCTACACAGCATAAGAACGCCTCTCTTTTTGTCTGGTCTACAGACAAACGTGAAAGATGAAATCTCCCTCTTGGGAGAAAATCCTTGAATTCTAGTCGATACCCCTGGGTCACAATTTCTAATGCCCAGGGATCCTGAACGTTCCTTGCCTGAGCGAAGAGAGAAAGTCTGCCCCCTACTAGATCCGGTCCCGGATCGGGGACTGCCCCTTCATGCTGTCTTGGTAGCAGTAGCGGGCTTCTTGGCTCGTTAACCTTTATTCCAGGTCTGGTTAGGTCTCCAGACTGACTTGGATTGAGCAAAATTCCCCTCCTGCTTTGTGGCGGAGGAGGAAGTAGTGGGTCCGCCTTTAAAATTTCGAAAGGAATGAAAATTATTTTGTTTAGCCCTCATTTTAGCAGTCTTGTCCTGAGGAAGGGCATGACCTTTACCTCCAGTAATGTCGGAAATTATTTCCTTTAGTTCAGGCCCGAATAGGGTCTTACCTTTAAAAGGAATAGCTAGAAGTTTAGATTTTTATGACACATCAGCAGACCAAGACTTAAGCCATAACACTCTACGCGCTAAAATGGCAAAGCCTGCATTTTTCGCCGCTAATTTAGCCATCTGAAAAGCGGCATCAGTAATAAAAGAATTAGCTAGCTTGAGAGCCTTAATTCTATCCAAAATATCATCTAATGGGGCCTCAACCTTAAGAGACTCCTCTAGAGCCTCAAACCAGAAAGCTGCTGCAGTAGTTACTGGAACAATGCACGCTATAGGTTGTAGAAGAAAACCCTGATGAATAAACAATTTCTTTAAAAGACCCTCTAATTTTTTTATCCATAGGATCTTTGAAAGCACAACTGTCCTCAATAGGTATAGTTGTACGCTTAGCCAGGGTAGAAATAGCTCCCTCCACCTTAGGGACCGTCTGCCAGGAATCCCGAATGGTGTCAGATATGGGAAACAGTTTCTTAAAAGTAAGAGGGGGAGAGAACGGAATGCCTGGTCTATCCCATTCCTTAGTAACAATGTCCGAAATTCTTCTAGGGACTGGAAAAACATTAGTGTAAGTAGGGACCTCTAGATATTTATCCATTTTACACAATTTCTCTGGTGGAATTACTATAGGGTCACAATCATCCAGAGTCGCTAAAACCTCCCGGAGTAACAAGCGGAGGTATTCAAGCTTAAACTTAAAGGCCGTCACATCTGAGTCTGTTTGAAGGAACATCTTTCCTGAGTCTGAAAGCTCTCCCTCAGACAGCAATTCCCCCACCCCCAAATCAGAACACTGTGAGGGTACATCGGAGATGGCCAATAAAGCATCAGAAGGCTCAGCATTTACTCTAATACCTGACCTACTGCGCTTACCCTGTAAACCTGGCAGTTTAGATAATACCTCTGTAAGGGTAGTAGACATAACTGCAGCCATATCTTGCAGGGTGAAAGAATTAGACGCACTAGAAGTACTAGGCATCGCTTGAGCGGGCGTTAAAGGTTGTGACACTTGGGGAGAATTGGATGGCATAACCTGATTCTCTTCAGACTGAGAATCATCCTGAGACATACTTTTTATCACCTAAAATATGTTCTTTGCAATGTAAGGCCCTTTCAGTACATGAGGGACACATCTTAAGTGGGGGTTCCACAATGGCTTCTAAACACATAGAACATTGACTTTCCTCAATGTCAGACATGTTGAACAGGCTAGTAATAACCACAAAAGGTCTTTAAAACACTTTATTTAGTGCAAAAAACAACAATCTGAAAAAACGGTACTGCGCCTTTAAGAGTAAAAAAGAATACAATTTTTCCAAAACTGTCTTAAAATGTAGTAAATATCACAATTTTAGCATATATGTGTTTAATCTTGCTAGCTAAGATTGCACCACAAGTAAGGAATGCTTAACCCTTTATGGAAAAAAACGTTACTCAAAAACGTTTATGAAAAATCAAATAGCAACCCCCTGCACCTTGCCACAGCTCTGCTGTGGCGCCTACCTGCCCTCAGGGGTCTGTAATTCACACTATCTCCTTAGTTTAGGCTAAATCTGCAGCCTAGGCCTACCGGAGCTGGAGCTTGCTGTCTTCATAAGCATTTCAACTGCGCTTCTGAGGCGCGAAAATAGGCCCCGCCCATCCATATCGATGTCTCTCTGCCTAATGGAAACCGCTGTAAAGCGGTTTAGAAAACTAGCCATGTGGGTTTTCATATTACCCATCTAATAATGTAAGCCATGTGAACCCTTACAGTGCCATCAGCCATAAAAACGTTTGCATGTAAAACATTAAGTAGCCCCTAAACATGAAACCGTTTTGCCAACAAAACATTATGTTACCAGTGTCCACCAAATCTTTAGCCCAAAATATACAGGTCCCAGACTCCCAGTAATACTCTCTTTACATGTAGGATTACTGCTTACCCCTTCCCTTCTGGGAACAATGTCAGCCAATTCTGAAATAACACAGTCTCTCCAGAAAAAAATGACTGAACATACCTCAATGCTTGTAGCATGAAAAACGTTCCTCACACTGAAGCTTCTCAAGTACTCCTCAGCCATTCTGTGGGAACTACTCTGGATCTTAGTGACAACTGCTAAGATCATCAGTCTCCAGGCAGAAATCTTCATCCATCTGCTGCCTGAGAAAAAATAGCACTCACCGGTACCATTTAAAATGAAAAAGTCTTGCTTGAAGAAATAAAAACTATCATTTTAACACCTCTTTCACTTTACCTCTTCCTATTACTTAGTATAGGCAAAGAGAATGACTGGGGGTGGAGAGAAGGGAGGAGCTATATATATACAGCTCTGCTGTGGTGCTCTTTCCCACTTCCTGTTAGCAGGAGGATAATATCCCACAAGTAAGGATGAATCCGTGGACTCGTCGTATCTAGTAGAAGAAATATGAATATGCCACATACCAATGTTCTTCACATAACAGAATATGTTCTATTTATTCAGACATATATATATTTATACATACACATGATTATGTATAGGTATAGATATAATCCGATATATATAGGGATATCTATTTATAAATACATAAAACATATTCTGCTTAGTGCAGAACATTGGAATGACAGATATTTACAGTAAATACATAGTTATAACCTTTAATAAAAATAAATATTGCATATATATGCTTTTTAATACTTTCGTTGTATACTTAACTGCAAAGGGCTCCAATGCACTTATATATGTATAAGCACACACACCTAGATTATGAGTTGTGCGTTCCTGTTTTAACTCTGAAAAAATGGTAATTTCAGCGTTAAAACAGCACCGCAGCCATTACAAGTCTTGTCGGTATAGCTGTACCGCAAGCCTTTTAGCCTGTAACGCAACGTTAGTCCCGTACACGTAAAAATTACGTTTTTTCATGGGAGTTCCATAGCGCTGCCATTACAAGTTTTGCGGTGAGGCTAAAAAGCTTGCGTTCCAGCCTATACAGACAAGATCCGCTTCGCAATCTAAAAGCAGTACTTATGAGTTTTACGCAACAAAACTGTTACATAAAACTCATACCTAAAGTGTTACAAAGTACACTAAACACCCATAAACTACATATTAACCCCTAAACGGAGGCCCTCCCACATCGGAAATACTATATTAAATTTATTAACCACTAATCTGCCACTCCTGACATCGCCGCCACTAACACAATTTATTAACCCCTATTCCTATTCCGCAAAGGTCACCCCCATCCTCAAAAAACCCTCCCTTGACCCTAACTCCCCTGCAAACTACCACCCCATATCACTGCTCCCGCTATCTTCAAAATTCCTTGAAAAACTAGTTTTCAATCGCCTAACCCACTTAGGCCTAACCCACTTCCTGTCCTCCAACTCATTGCTCGACCTTCTGCAATCTGACTTCCGTACCCAACACTCAACTGAGACTGCCCTCTCCAAGGTTACTAACTATCTCCTTTCTGCTAAAACAAAGGTTACTACTCTATACTCATCTTACTTGACCTCTCTGCTGCCTTTGACACTGTTGACCATCCCTTTCTCCAACGGATTCTCAGCTCTCTTGGGCTCTGTGACACTGTCCTCTCCTGGATTCACTCTAATCTCTGTCTCTTTTGCTGGTGACTTCTCCTCTCTATTGCCTCTGTCTGTTGGAGTACCTCAAGGCTCTGCCCTGGGTCCTCTACTCTTCTCTATTTACACTTCTTCACTGGGTAAACTTATCAACAGCTATGGCTTCAGCTATCACCTCTATGCTGATGATACCCAGATCTACCTTTCCACCCCTGCACTCTCTCCTTCTGTCAATTCTCACATCAGCGACTGCTTATCTGGCATTTCCTCCTGGATGGCCTCTCACCACCTAAAAATAAACATGTCCAAGACCGAACTACTTCTAATTCCCCCCTCTAACTCCAGTTTCTAATTTTTCCAACACTGTTGGCGGCACCACTATCTTCCCATCACCCCAAGTCTGCTGCCTCGGAGTCATGCTTGACTCAAATCTGTCCTTCATTCCCACATACAACTGCTCTCTTCATCCTGCCGCAACCACCTACGCAATATCTCCAAAATTCGTCCGTTTCTGAGTGCTGAAACTACTAAACAGCTAATTCACTCCCTGGTAATTTCCCGACTTGACTACTGTAACAACTTACTAACTGGCCTCCTTCTCTCCTGCCTCTCTCCCCTCCAATCAATCCTAAATGCATCTGCCAGGCTAATCCACCTCTCTCGACGCTCTGTTTCTGCTGCACCTCTCTGTGAATCCCTTCACTGGCTCCCCATTCACAGCAGAGTTAAATTCAAAATTCTTACCCTGACCTACAAAGCCCTCACCAACGCTGCCTCATCCTACCTGTCCTCACTCATCAACAAATATACTCCTGCCCGCCCCCTAAGATCCAACAATGACCTGCTTCTTGCGTCCTCTACCATCACCTCCTCTCATGCTAGACTACAGGACTTCTCTCGTGCGGCACCAACCCTCTGGAACGCACTTCCTCGAGCTGTCACTGTCACACTTGCCCCTAACCTCTCCTCCTTTAAACATTCCCTAAAGACCTTTCTGTTCAGGGAAGCTTATCACCCGACTTATTAACAAACTAGCTTCACTTAACTAACAGTTGCCCTCTATCTCCTCACTAATATCATTCTCACCTTTGCAGTCCCCACCTCCTGTTTCCCATCCTTCTACCCATCTAGATTGTAAGTTCCCACGGGAATAGGGCCCTCAATCCCCCCTGTATTTGTCTGTAAAATTTTGTCTTTTATCGTTTTGTTTCTCCATTACCCATGGGCAGCGCTGCGGAATCTGTTGGCACTTTATAAAGAATAATAATAATAATTCCGCCGCTCCCCGACATCGTCACCACTATAATAAAGTTATTAACCCCTAAACCGCCGCCCTCCCGCATCTGAAACACTATTTAAATATAATTTATCCCTAATATGCCGTCCGCCCACATCGTCCCCACTATACTAAAGTTATTAAGCCCTACAACGCCGCCACTATAATAAACCTATTAACCCCTAAAACGCAAGCTGCCCACAATGAAATATACTAAATTAAACTATTAAACTCTAAACCGAAACCCCCCACATCGCAATAAACTAATTTAAACTAGTAACCCCTAAACCTAACGCCCTCTAACTTTATATTAAAATTACAATTTCCCTATCTTAAATTAAATTAAAACTTTCCTGTCAAATTAAAAAAACTAAGTTTAAACTAACAATTAAACTAATATAACTATTAAACTAAAATTAAACTAACTACCAATTAAATTAAACTAAAATACACATTAAAAAAATCCTAACACTACTATAAAAATTTCAAACTATCTAATTACAAAAAATAACAAATACTAAATTAAAAAAAATAACAAACACTAAATTACGAAAAATAACAAACGAAATTATCAAAAATAAAAAGAATTACACCTAATCTAATAGCCCTATCAAAATAAAAACATAATTTTTGCCTACCTGGTAAATTTATTTATTTCCGGATATGGTGAGTCCACGGAATAATCAATTACTAGTGGGAATATCACTCCTGGCCAGCAGGAGGAGGCAAAGAGCACTACAGCAAAGCTGCTATATATGTCACTTCCCTTACCCATAATCCCCAGTCATTCGGCCAAAGGAAAAATGGAAAAAGAAGATAACACAAAAGTGTAGAGGTGCCTGAGGTTTTAGAAAAAATAACTGTCTTAAATAAAGGGTGGGCCGTGGACTCACCATATCCGGAAAGAAAGAAATTTATCAGGTAAGCATTAATTATATTTTCTTTCTACGGAATCATCAATTACTAGTGGGAATCAATACCCAAGATAGAGGACACAGATGATAAGGGAGGGACAAGACTGATAGACCTAAACAGAAGGCACCACTGCCTGAAGAACCCTTCTACCAAAAGAAGCCTCAGCCGAGGCAAAACTATCAAATTTATAAAACTTTAAAAAAGTATGCAAAGAGGACCAAGTTGCAGCCTTGCAAATCTGTTCCACAGAAGCTTCATCTTTAAATGCCCAGGAAGAAGAAACAGCCCTCGTGGAATAAGCAGTAGTTCTCTCAGGAGGTTGCTGTCCAGCAGTCTCATAGGCCAAACGAATAATTCTCCTTAGCCAAAGAGAAAGAGAAGTAGCCGTAGCTTCCTGAAAAACAAACAAAGCAGAAGACTGACGAAAGTCCTTAGTCGCCTGAAGATATAACTTTAATGCATGCACAACATATAGGTTGTGCAACAAATGCTCCTTAGGAGAAGAAGGATTAGGACACAAAGAAGGAACCACAATCTCCTGATTAATAATCTTGTTTGAAACAATCTTAGGTAGCAAACCTAATTTAGTACGTAAAACCACCTTATCAGAATGAAAAATAAGATAAGGAGAATCAAACTGCAGAGCCGAGAGTTCAGAAACTCTCAGAGCAGAAGAAATGGCAACAAGAAACAAAACCTTCCAAGATAACATCTTAATATCTAAGGAATGCATAGGTTCAAACAGAGCCTGCTGTAAACCTCTTAAGAACAAGGTTAAGACTCCAGGGAGGAGTAACGGGCTTAAACACAGGCCTGATCCTAACCAAGGCCTTACAAAAAGATTGCAAGTCTGGCGCATCCGCCAAACGCTTATGCAACAAAATAGACAATGCAGAAATCTGACCTTTCAGAGTACTAGCTGACAAACCTTTCTCCAGACCCTCCTGGAGAAAAGACAAAATTCTAGGAATCCTGACTCTACTCCAAGAGTAGCCTCGGGATTCACACCAATACAGATATTTACGCCATATCTTATAGTAAATCTTTCTTGTCACAGGCTTACGAGCCTGAATCACGGTCTCAATTACCGACTCTAAAAAACCCATGCTTAGATAAAATCAAGCGTTCAATCTACAAGCAGTCAGCTTCAGAGAAACGAGATTTGGATGAAGAAAAGGACCCTGAAGTAGAAGGTCCTTCCTCAGATGGAGCCTCCACGAAGGTAGAGACTACATTTCCACTAGATCTGCATACCTAGTCCTGCGAGGTCATGCCGGCGCTATGAGAATCACCAATGCCCTCTCCTGCTTGATCCGAGCAATGACTCTTGGCAGGAGAGCGAACGGAGGAAAAATGTATACTAGACTGAAATTTTAAGGGACCGCCAGAACATCTATCAAGAAAGCCTATGGATCCCTTGACCTTGAGCCGTACCTCAGAAGCTTGGCATTCTGCCGAGAAGCCATGAGATCCAGTTCTGGCTGCCCCAATTGAGGATTAAACTGGAAAATACTTCCGGATGGAGTTCCCACTCCCCCGGATGAAAGGTCTGTCGGCTCAGAAAATCCGCTTCCCAATTGTCCACTTCTGGGATGTGGATTGCAGAAAGACAACAGTTGTAAGGCTCCGCCCACTGGATTACCTGGGCCACCTGTCATGCCCAAGGAACTCAGAGTTCCCCCCTGGTGGTTGATGTACACCAGCGATGTTATGTTGTCCGACTGGAACCTGATAAACTGGACAAAGGCTAACTGAGGCCAGGCCAGTAGAGCATTGAAAATTGCTCTCAGTTCAAGAATGTTTATAGGGAGAACTAACTCCTCCGAGTCCAAAGACCCTGAGTCTTTAATGACCCCCAAATTGCTCCCCAACCTAGAAGCCTGGCATCCGTGGTCACGATCACCCAGGAAGGTCTGCGAAAGCAAGTTCCCTGGGAGAGGTGTTCCTGAGACAACCACGCAGAAGAGAGTCCCTTGTCGTGTAATCCAGAACTAATTGCGGAGACAAATCTGCATAGTCCCCGTTCCATTGCCTTAACATGCATAACTGCAGAGGTCTGAGATGGAAACGAGCAAACGGAATGATGTCCATGGAAGCTACCATCAGACCAATTACTTCCATGCATAGAGTCACTGACGGCCGAGGAGAGGACTGAAGGACAAGACAACAGCCGAAGATCTTTGTTTTCCTGAACTGTGTCAGAAATATCTTCATTGGTAGGGAGTCTATTATGGTCCCTAAAAACACTACACTTGTGGCTGTAATCACAGAACTCTTTCCCAGATTCACCTTCCAACAGTGGGAGCGAAGAAAAGACAACAAGATCTCCGTATGAGAGTTTGCTTGTTGAAAAGACGGCGCCTGAACCAGAATGCCGTCTAGATAAGGCACTACTGCAATGCCCGGAGACCGGATCATGATTACAAAAGTTACTTCTGAAGGGTTAAATCCTCAGAAGAAAAAGGTGGAAGCTATAATAAATTCTAAGAACCCAACTAACTTAAAGGAATTAAGATCATTCCTGTGTATGACAAATTATTCTCGCAAATTTATTGATAATTATGCAGAATTAGCTAAACCACTGCTACTTCTAAAGAAAGATGTGAAATGGCACTGGAGTGAGACTCAAGAGACAGCCATCAGAGAGCTGAAGAGAAAACTCACTCAAGCACCTTGCTTAGCGTACCCTGAAGGGGGTAAACCTTTCTACTTAGAGACAGGTTACACAGATATAAGCATGAGTGCTGTTTTTTACCAAAAGAATGATAATTTAAGTAAAGTCATTGTTTATGTGAGTAAAACTTTATCCCCAGTAGAAATAAAATTTAGTGATTGCGAAAAAGCCCTCTTATCTACTGTATGGGCTCTACAAAATTTCCTCAGCTATATACATGGCGAGAAAATTATTGTAGAAACGGCCCACCAGCCTTTGCTATATCTGCAAAGTGAGAGAATAAGTTATGGGAACTTGTCTAAGAGCCGCATAACAGCTTGTACTCTTTCCTTACAAGGCTGGCCTTTAGAAATTCGCTACAAGCAAAAAAAAAAGAATCCAGTCGCACAGGGGCTTGCTGAGCTCCACGACTATACTGCTAAGGATCATGGAGAAGAGTTATTAGAAGATGATTTCCTGGAGGAACAATTGCTTTCCATGTATAAAATACACGATGACCATTGTCAAACCTTACCTTGGGTATATGTTGATGGTTCTTCTTACCATGCCACTATTGAAAATGAGCGCAGACTAGTCGCTGGCATTGGTATAACTTGGGCAAATGGATTCCCAAATATTTCTGTAGGTTTCAACATTGGACCAAGATCCAGTCAAGTTGCAGAACTCACTGTTGTTCTAAAAACAATTGAAATGGCTATTGAACAAGGTATTCATGAATTTGTGATCATTACTGACTCAAATTATGTGAGTGGCAGTTTTGTTGAATATCTGCCAACTTGGAAAAGAAATGGCATGCAGAAAACTAACAACAAACCA
The DNA here is from genome assembly GCF_027579735.1 of Bombina bombina. NCBI lineage: Eukaryota > Metazoa > Chordata > Amphibia > Anura > Bombinatoridae > Bombina > Bombina bombina. Next base: position 81,962,633 of record NC_069503.1, read on the forward strand.
GTCAAACATGGCAAACTCCTTAATATCAACCACTTAATTGGTGCAATTCAGGTAGAAGCCATTACCAGAAACCAGGCTAAACAACAAAATAAGCCTAACCTGGTACAATGGAGCCAGGATTCTCCTAGTGAGGACCTGATCACTAGTCAAAAGGAAGACCCCATTATAGGTATCGTCTATAAACACATCCACATCCTGAAAGCAACCCCATCTCAAAAGAGGACGGTATTGGCAAGGAAGATCTTAGAATCTTAATGAAATCCAGATCACAATTCAAATTACAGGATGGTTTGTTAATTCGAACCTCCAAAACTGGCATCCAGCAATGGGTGGTACCTACCCAGTTCAGAGGTCTCATGCTTCAACATGCCCATGATGCTCCCACATCTAGCCATCGCGGTGCCAAATTAACGTATGAAATATTGCGTGACTACGCCATTTGGCCACATATGTTGAAAGATGTTCAAACCTACTGTCAAGGTTGTCTAATCTGTCCACATTTCCAACCCACTGCGCCAACGCATAGAGCGCCATTGCAGAAAAGGGGGATGGTAATGCCATGGTCAGATATACAAATTGATTTTATTGGTCCAGTAATTAGGTCATCAAAAGGTAACAAATACATGTTGACAGTAACATGCCTATTCACTAAATGGGTAGAGTGCATCAGTGCCACATATGTTGAAAGATGTTCAAACCTACTGTCAAGGTTGTCTAATCTGTCCACAGTTCCAACCCACTGCGCCAACGCATTGAGCGCCATTGCAGAAAAGGGGGATGGTAATGCCATGGTCAGATATACAAATTGATTTTATTGGTCCAGTAATTAGGTCATCAAAAGGTAACAAATACATGTTGACAGTAACATGCCTATTCACTAAATGGGTAGAGTGCATCAGTGCACCTAATAATAGTGCTGAAACATGCGCAGCATTGCTCATCAACCACGTGTTTTCCAGATTTGGTTTACCCCAGCGAATGGAATCCGATCGTGGGATCCACTTCACCAGTGAAGTAATGACTAAGATGTGGAAAATGCTAGGGGTTAAAAGAAAGCTCCATTTTGCATATAGAGCTGCCTCAAGTGGTGGCGTAGAGCGTTACAACCAGTCCATTGTGAAAATCCTCATAAAGTTTGTGAGTGAAACTGGTAAAGACTGGGATGTAAAATTACCTCTAGTCCTAATGGCATTAAGAGCAACTGCAAATAGTGCTACTAAGATGTCACCTTTTGAATTGATGACGGGTAGAAGAATGGTTCCACCTCAACGTCTATTGTACCATACATCAGACCAGAACTTGATAAATGCCGCCAATACACATCAATATGTGGAGAACTTAAAGTGATAGTAAACTCCGCTATTGCTAAGTTCAAGAATTCTATTACTTATTACTAAATATATAAAACCGCATTATCAATTTCCAATGTTTATATGTAATTTTAGTAAAAATTATCTTTATTCACAAGCCGTTGTTGCACCGTCTCGCTCCGCCCCTCTCACTTACTGTCCTGAATAAACTTGAGGCTTACCTATTCTCCACCTTCTCTACACGTTAGACAATTTGCACGCTCCTGACTCTGACATTTCAAAAGCATGCGCATTGGAGCAAATGACGTATACCAAGTAAACATTGAGTCACGAGATTCAATGTTTACTTGGTTCAGTCTGAAGTAAAAGTTTGACTGGACAGATAGTGCGAGCGATCAGTTTCTTCTAAAACGACGATACTTGCCAGAAACAAAAATATATAATTATAATATATATAATTTCAATAAGAAACATTATTGGCCAAATTGTGTATATCACAAACAAGGGGGAAATAAAATGCAGCTACATACTTACTGGCACTGTTCCAAATAAACAATGAATTGTTTGACAATAATACACGATTCACTCTTTATTTTGGCGTGCCGTGTGTAAAATAAGAGGCAAAGCGCATGCGTTGAAAATACATGAACGTGCAAAATCATTGTCGCTTTTTATCGCTCCTAAATGGTTGCCCGTATGCTGCGAAGAATGCAATACTGCGCTTGTGTAAATCAGGTTGCATAGAAGTATGCCTGTCTGGCGACAGGCTTACTGATTGGTAATATAAGATAAACAATCAACGTGATGTCACAGGGGGCAGGAGAAAGACGGCATTAGACGGAGCAATTAGACAAAGATTTGTAAGTGTTTTTACATACATACCATTACATGACATTGAGTGTGTAAATTGAATGTAATGTAACAATAGAAATATTATAATCAATATATACGGAGTTTGCCATCCCTTTAAGGAAACACCTGCAATATGCCTTTGCATTTGCTCAAAGGAACATAGAAAAGTCAGCAACTGCCGCTAAAACCTATTATGATCTCAAAACGTCCAAAAAGGAATATGAAATAAATGATAAAGTTTATCTTTATAACTTTGGAAGAGATCAGGTTAAAGGGACACTGAACCCAAATTTTTTCTTTCATGATTCAGATAGAGCATGTAATTTTAAGCAACTTTCTAATTTACTTCTATTATCAATTTTAATTTGTTCTCTTGCTATCTTTATTTGAAAAAGAAGGCATCTCAGCTAAGGAGCCAGCAAATGTTTGCTTCAGGACCATGGACAGCACTTGTTTATTGGTGCTGACCAATCAGCAAGGACAACCCAGGTTGTTCATCAAAAATGGGCCGGCATCTAAACTTACATTCTTGCTTTTCAAATAAACATACCAAGAGAATGAAGAAAATTTGATAATAGGAGTAAATTAGAAAAGTGCTTAAAAATGCATGCTCTATCTGAATTACAAAATTTTTTTTGAGTACAGTGTCCCTTTAACCCCTTAATGACCGAGGACGTGCAGGGTACGTCCTCAAAAAAAAGGCATTTAACGCCTGAGGACGTACCCTGCACGTCCTCGGTGTGGAAAGCAGCTGGAAGCGATCTTGCTCGCTTCCAGCTGCTTTCCGGTTATTGCAGTGATGCCTCGATATGGAGGCATCCTGCAATAACCTTACACGGCCATCCGATGCAGAGAGAGCCACTCTGTGGCCCTCTCTGCACCGGACATCGATGGCCGGTATCGTTGGTGGGTGGGAGCCGACTTGGGAGGCGGGTGGGCGGCCATCGGTGTGCCCTGTGACGTCAAGGGGGGCGGGATCGGGTGCGGGCCGTTAGGGGGCGCGCACGGGCGCGCGCGTGCACGGGAGTGGCGGGCGGGCGCGTGCACGGGGCGGGAGCGGGTGGGAACCGCTACACTATGGAAAATATTTTAAGTAAAAAATTGCCAAATCTTGTTTGTGCAAAAGCACAAAAAGAGACTGTGGAGGGGTGGGGGGTTGGTTTTGTGTGGGGGGAAGCTACACTACAGAAAAGTTTAATAAAAACTAAAAAAAAACAATTTTTCTTCTAAACTGGGTACTGGCATACAGCTGCCAGTACCCAAGATGGCGCAGATTAAGTTAGAGTGGGAGGGTTATAGAGCTGTTTGGGGGGGATCAGTGAGGTTGGGGGCTAAGGGGGGGATAGTACACAGCAGCATATGTAAATATGCTTTTTTTTAAAAAACAAAAAAAACATATAGCTTTTATTTTAGTACTGGCAGACTTTCTGCCAGTACTTAAGATGGCGGGGACAATTGTGGGGTGGGGGAGGGAAGAGAGCTGTTTGGGAGGGATCAGGGGGTCTGATGTTTCAGGTGGGAGGCTGAGCTCTACACTAAATGTGATATTAACCCTGCAAGCTCCCTACAAGCTACCTAATTAACCCCTTCACTTCTAGCCATAATACACGTGTGATGCGCAGCGGCATTTAGCGGCCTTCTAAATACCAAAAAGCAACGCCAAAGCCATATATGTCTGCTATTTCTGAACAAAGGGGATCCCAGAGAAGCATTTACAACCATTTGTGCCATAACTGCACAAGCTGTTTGTAAATGATTTCAGTGAGAAACCTAAAATTGTGAAAAATTTAACATTTTTTTTAATTTGATCGCATTTGGCGGTGAAATGGTGGCATGAAATATACCAAAATGGGCCTAGATCAATACTTGGGATTGTCTACTACACTACACTAAAGCTAAAATTACCCCAAAAAGCTCCCTACATGCTCCCTAATTAACCCCTTCACTGCTGGGCATAATACACGTGTGGTGCGCAGTGGCATTTAGTGGCATTCTAATTACCAAAAAGCAACACCAAAGCCATATAAGTCTGCTATTTCTGAACAAAGGGGATCCCAGAGAAGAATTTACAACCATTTATGCCATAATTGCACAAGTTGTTTGTAAATAATTTCAGTGAGAAACCTAAAGTTTGTGAAAAAATGAACAATTTTTTTTATTTGATCGCATTTGGCGGTGAAATGGTGGCATGAAATATACCAAAATGGGCCTAGATCAATACTTTGGGTTGTCTACTAAAAAAAAATATATACATGTCAATGGATATTCAGAGATTCCTGAAAGATATTAGTGTTCTAATGTAACTAGCGCTAATTTTGAAAAAAAAGTGGTTTGGAAATAGCAAAGTGCTACTTGTATTTATTGCCCTATAACTTGCAAAAAAAGCAAAGAACATGTAAACATTGGGTATTTCTAAATTCAGGACAAAATGTAGAAACTATTTAGCATAGGTGTTTTTTGGTGGTTGTAGATATGTAACAGATTTTGGGGGTCAAAGTTAGAAAAAGTGTATTTTTTTTTCAATTTTTCCTCATATTTTATAATTTTTTTTATAGTAAATTATAAGATATGATGAAAATAATGGTATCTTTAGAAAGTCCATTTAATGGCGAGAAAAACGGTATATAATATGTGTGGGTACAGTAAATGAGTAAGAGGAAAATTACAGCTAAACACAAACACCGCAAAAATGTAAAAATAGCCTTGGTCCCAAACGGACAGAAAATGGAAAAGTGCTGTGGTCATTAAGGGGTTAAGGAGACATGTGTGAAACTCACCATGATATTCACTAGACCAGAGCTTTTAAAACTTTTCATGTTAGTGACACACTTTTTAGACCTACATCATTTCGCGACACAGTAATTCAGTTGTACTAGCAAACAGGAGGTTAAACTAACTTTTTTCAAGAAATACGGATATGGACTCTCCATATCTTAGGAAAGAAATGATAATAATAATTATATATATTCAATGAGAATGGAAATTACAGAAGTTGATTTCATTGTTACCTTATATTATAAAAATGTAATTTTTGAAATAAAATTAAAAAAATAAATACAAATGTTTTTATAAATCCAGAATGGTTTATTTTATTAATCAATATAACAACAATTTGACTTTAACCCAAACTAAGAACAATAAAACTTTAATTACCGGTACTATTTCTCTTTTTTATTTATTAAAACTGAAAGGGAATATAACTGCTTTATAAATTTATTTAAGTAACATATTAATGGCAGGTCCTTCTTCTTCTGCTGCATAAGATCCAACATACATGCGATCTGGTGCTGGAAATGCATTCCTTATAGTTGAAACCACACATGATGGTATCGTCTTTCCATGCCTTGGTCCAAGGTATCCATGAGCAAAAACCATGAAAGATCTGTATGATATCTTCCGTAAATCCCTTTTATAATTTTATTTAAAAGAAAATAGAAAACAAAATGTGAGCATCATATAACAAAGTACAATATATTGAGCGAACAAGAACCTTAAAAAAAGAGACATTAATCATCTTGTGTTTTATACGAACTCTAGTTGTTTAACTGTAGAATGACAAAAATGATAAACAGATAATTTCCTGGTTTACCTTTGACAAGATTGTATTTTATATTAGCATATTATTCACAAATTAATTGTACATTGTCATGAGCCACAATATAAAACAAAAAATAAAAGAATTTATTAAAAATTACCTAACATAGTTATGAATAAAACATTTTATAATAAAAAATACTAAGACCTTTTAATTTTATTAATCCACATTAGTCAATTTTAATAAAAAGAAAAAATACTTCTCATTTGGATTGTTGGGTATTTTCTTGTAGCTTGCCAAAAGACGGTAAACTTGCACTAAATACTGTCTGCTGGTTAATGATATAGACACATATGGATCCTCACAAATACAGGATGAACCGTCAGGGATTTTAGAATAAATATTCTCCACGTCACGGCAGCAGATTGATTCACGGGTGGTTGGCATAGCTTGGCAATTGCCGCAAACACACCAATCTGTGTTGCCCACTCTCTCTTCCACATCTACAGAGGCACCTTCTTCCGTTCTGAAGACAGAAGCATTAGTACCGCTGCTTTCTTCTCGATCTGCAATAGAATCCCAATGATGCGTTTGTGTACAATCAAATAGCATGGGCTGTGATCGCCTCTCTTCAATCACCATGTAAATTGATGAAAAACAAATGTTGGTCAAATGAGTGACACATAAATTACAATTAAAGGGACATTTAACTTGCGCCATGTTACATAATTCACTATGTGCAGAGCTATGTAATATAAGGATAGCCTTTAGTTTTATAAACAAATGAATAATAACTAATTTGGTAGCTAAAACTATACTTACAATACTGTCTAATCAAAGCAAACTCATAGTACAGGAGAGTGTTACATGTAGTGTGCTCATGCGCTAGGTACAACACACAACAGCTTTACCTAGTGCAGGAGAGTGTTACATATAGTGTGCTCATGCGCTAGGTACAACACACAACAGCGTTACCTAGTGCAGGAGAGTGTTACATATAGTGTGCTCATGCGCTATGTACAACACACAACAGCTTTACCTAGTGCAGGAGAGTGTTACATGTAGTGTGCTCATGCGCTAGGTACAACACACAACAGCTTTACCTAGTGCAGGAGAGTGTTACATTTAGTGTGCTCATGCGCTAGGTACAACACACAACAGCTTTACCTAGTGCAGGAGAGAGTTACATGTAGTGTGCTCATGCGCTAGGTACAACACACAACAGCTTTACCTAGTGCAGGAGAGTGTTACATGTAGTGTGCTTATGCGCTAGGTACAACACACAACAGCTTTACCTAGTGCAGGAGAGAGTTACATGTAGTGTGCTCATGCGCTAGGTACAACACACAACAGCTTTACCTAGTGCAGGAGAGTGTTACATGTAGTGTGCTCATGCGCTAGGTACAACACACAACAGCGTTACCTAGTGCAGGAGAGTGTTACATGTAGTGTGCTCATGCGCTAGGTACAACACACAACAGCTTTACCTAGTGCAGGAGAGTGTTACATGTAGTGTGCTCATGCGCTAGGTACAACACACAACAGCTTTACCTAGTGCAGGAGAGAGTTACATGTAGTGTGCTCATGCGCTAGGTACAACACACAACAGCTTTACCTAGTGCAGGAGAGTGCTACATGTAGTGTGCTCATGCGCTAGGTACAACACACAACAGCGTTACCTAGTGCAGGAGAGTGTTACATGTAGTGTGCTCATGCGCTAGGTACAACACACAACAGCTTTACCTAGTGCAGGAGAGTGTTACATGTAGTGTGCTCATGCGCTAGGTACAACACACAACAGCTTTACCTAGTGCAGGAGAGTGTTACATGTAGTGTGCTCATGCGCTAGGTACAACACACAACAGCGTTACCTAGTGCAGGAGAGTGTTACATGTAGTGTGCTCATGCGCTAGGTACAACACACAACAGCGTTACCTAGTGCAGGAGAGTGTTACATGTAGTGTGCTCATGCGCTAGGTACAACACACAACAGCTTTACCTAGTGCAGGAGAGTGTTACATGTAGTGTGCTCATGCGCTAGGTACAACACACAACAGCGTTACCTAGTGCAGGAGAGAGTTACATGTAGTGTGCTCATGCGCTAGGTACAACACACAACAGCTTTACCTAGTGCAGGAGAGTGTTACATGTAGTGTGCTCATGCGCTAGGTACAACACACAACAGCGTTACCTAGTGCAGGAGAGAGTTACATGTAGTGTGCTCATGCGCTAGGTACAACACACAACAGCTTTACCTAGTGCAGGAGAGTGTTACATGTAGTGTGCTCATGCGCTAGGTAAAACACACAACAGCTTTACCTAGTGCAGGAGAGTGTTACATGTAGTGTGCTCATGCGCTAGGTACAACACACAACAGCTTTACCTAGTGCAGCAGTGAGTTACATGTAGTGTGCTCATGCTCTAGGTACAACACATAACAGCTTTACCTAGTGCAGGAGAGTGTTACATGTAGTGTGCTCATGCGCTAGGTACAACACACAACAGCTTTACCTAGTGCAGGAGAGTGTTACATGTAGTGTGCTCATGCGCTAGGTACAACACACAACAGCTTTACCTAGTGTAGGAGAGTGTTACATGTAGTGTGCTCCTGCGCTAGGTACAACACACAACAGCGTTACCTAGTGCAGGAGAGTGTTACATGTAGTGTGCTCATGCGCTAGGTACAACACACAACAGCTTTACCTAGTGCAGGAGAGTGTTACATGTAGTGTGCTCATGCGCTAGGTACAACACACAACAGCTTTACCTAGTGTAGGAGAGTGTTACATGTAGTGTGCTCCTGCGCTAGGTACAACACACAACAGCTTTACCTAGTGCAGGAGAGTGTTACATGTAGTGTGCTTATGTGCTAGGTACAACACACAACAGCTTTACCTAGTGCAGGAGAGTGTTACATGTAGTGTGCTTATGCGCTAGGTACAACACACAACAGCTTTACCTAGTGCAGGAGAGAGTTACATGTAGTGTGCTCATGCGCTAGGTACAACACACAACAGCTTTACCTAGTGCAGGAGAGAGTTACATGTAGTGTGCTCATGCGCTAGGTACAACACACAATAGCTTTACCTAGTGCAGGAGAGTTACATTTAGTGTGCTCATGCGCTAGGTACAACACACAACAGCTTTACCTAGTGCAGGAGAGAGTTACATGTAGTGTGCTCATGCGCTAGATACAGCACACAACAGCTTTTACCTAGTGCAGGAGAGAGTTACATGTAGTGTGCTCATGCGCTAGGTACAACACACAACAGCTTTACATAGTGCAGGAGAGTGTTACATGTAGTGTGCTCATGCGCTAGGTACAACACACAACAGCTTTACCTAGTGCAGGAGAGTGTTACATGTAGTGTGCTCATGCGCTAGGTACAACACACAATAGCTTTACCTAGTGCAGGAGAGAGTTACATGTAGTGTGCTCATGCGCTAGGTACAACACACAACAGCTTTACCTAGTGCAGGAGAGTGTTACATGTAGTGTGCTCATGCGCTAGGTACAACACACAACAGCTTTACCTAGTGCAGGAGAGTGTTACATGTAGTGTGCTCCTGCGCTAGGTACAACACACAATAGCTTTACCTAGTGCAGGAGAGTTACATTTAGTGTGCTCATGCGCTAGGTACAACACACAACAGCTTTACCTAGTGCAGGAGAGAGTTACATGTAGTGTGCTCATGCGCTAGATACAGCACACAACAGCTTTTACCTAGTGCAGGAGAGAGTTACATGTAGTGTGCTCATGCGCTAGGTACAACACACAACAGCTTTACATAGTGCAGGAGAGTGTTACATGTAGTGTGCTCATGCGCTAGGTACAACACACAACAGCGTTACCTAGTGCAGGAGAGTGTTACATGTAGTGTGCTCATGCGCTAGGTACAACACACAATAGCTTTACCTAGTGCAGGAGAGTGTTACATGTAGTGTGCTCATGCGCTAGGTACAACACACAATAGCTTTACCTAGTGCAGGAGAGTGTTACATGTAGTGTGCTCATGCACTAGGTACAACACACAACAGCTTTACCTAGTGCAGGAGAGCGTTACATGTAGTGTGCTCATGCGCTAGGTACAACACACAACAGCGTTACCTAGTGCAGGAGAGTGTTACATGTAGTGTGCTCATGCGCTAGGTACAACACACAACAGCTTTACCTAGTGCAGGAGAGTGTTACATGTAGTGTGCTCATGCGCTAGGTACAACACACAACAGCGTTACCTAGTGCAGGAGAGTGTTACATGTAGTGTGCTCATGCGCTAGGTACAACACACAACAGCGTTACCTAGTGCGGCAGTGAGTTACATGTAGTGTGCTCATGCGCTAGGTACAACACACAACAGCGTTACCTAGTGCAGGAGAGTGTTACATGTAGTGTGCTCATGCGCTAGGTACAACACACAACAGCTTTACCTAGTGCAGGAGAGTGTTACATGTAGTGTGCTCATGCGCTAGGTACAACACACAACAGCTTTAGCTAGTGCAGGAGAGTGTTACATGTAGTGTGTTCATGCGCTAGGTGCAACACACAACAGCGTTACCTAGTGCGGCAGTGAGTTACATGTAGTTGGATGGCGCAAATTAAATTAGTAGAAAATAATTGAAATAAAATGTATCCTTATGTTACATAATTGCGCTCAGTGTACAGATCAGAGGTAGAACTGCACTTGCACAGTTGTACTACTTGCCGATGTGGCTTTAAATAACCAGTGCGAGAGCGTGCGGATGCCATCTTACATAGGGCGTGTGGCGCATCCCCTAATTATAAAAGTAAAATTCTGACATGGAGGCGACTGGAGTGCAGGTAACAGAGCAACATCAAATTACAATTTATTATTGGAAAGAAACAACATTTGATCAAAATTGTGGGCTGAATATATATGAATTCATTTTAGGTAACGCTTTTATATTCGGAAACGTCATCTTTGTGAACTTACCAGCACTTTAACCCCTTAAGGACCAGCGACGTACCCTGTATGTCGCTGGCCTTTTTTTGGGACTTGATTGTTTTATAGCGCGGTCTTGCCACCAGCGTTGAGACTGCTCTATTCCACAAAGCCTGCTGGAGGAAGGGCATTAATAGCGTGTTCTTGCTAGACTTGTGCTATTATGTCCTGAAAAATCCCTTAACGACCAGTGACATACAGGGTACATTGTGGTCATTAAGGGGTTAAAGGGACATGAAACTCAATATCTTTCTTTTATGATTCAGATAGATCATGCAATTTTATGCAACTTACTCATTTACTTCTATTTGACAATGGTCTTTGTTCTCTCGCAATCTTTTGTTGAAAAGCAGGGAGGTAAAGCTAAGGGGTGTGCGCTTGTCTGGAGCCCTATATGGCAGCAGTTTTCAAGAATGTTATCCATTTGCAAGAGCACTATATGGCAGCACTATTTCCTGCCATTTAATGCTGCAGATGTCTACCTAGGTATCTCTTCAACACAGAATACCATGGGGAACAAAGCTAATTTGATTACAGAAGTCAATTGTCATTTAGTTGTTTTTTAGCGCTGCGGAATCTGTTGGCGCTCTACAAATACCTGTTAATAATAATAATAAGTTGTAACAATAGGTTAAGGCTATTCAGTCCGGATGGTGAGGAGCAGAGAGAGCACTTAAACATCAGGTGTATGCGGCATTTACTTAATGCTGCATATACCTGAGAGCGGGAGGGGGTTCCTAGAGTGTAGAGGGGGGATAGAGGGTAGGGCAAAAGATCTTGGAGGGGGAGGTGGGGTAAATGAGGGGGAACCTACACTACAGAAAAACATTTTTTTTTTTTATTAGACAGACAGCTGCCAGTACCTAAGATGGCGGATACTTGTTAGAGGGGGAAGGGTTAGAGAGCTTTTTGGGAGGGATCAGAGAGGTGGGAAGGTAAGGGGGTAATCCTACCCTGTATAAAATAATAATAACTAAAAAAAAAAAAAAAGGACTAAAACTGCATACTGGCAGACTGTCTGTCAGTACCTTAGATGGCGGGGGCAACCAGTGGGGGGTGACGGAGGGAAGAGAGCTATGTGAGAGGGATCAGATTGGGATTAGGGGGTAGTAAGTGTCAGGTAAAACGGTAATCTCTATACGGAAGATAAAATTAACCTTCCAAGCTACCTGATTAACCCCATCACAGCCGGAAATAATACAAGTGTGGCGCGCAGCTGCATTTAGCGGCCTTCTAATTACCAAAAAGCAACGGCAAAGCCATGTATGTCTGCTATTTCTGAGCAAAGGGGATCCCAGAGAAGCTTTTACAACCATTTGTGCCATGATTGCACAAGCGGTATGTAAATTATTTCAGTGGGAACCCTAAAGTTTGTGATAAAGTTAACAATTTTATTAATATGATCGCATTTGGTGGTGAAATGGTTGCAAGAAATATACCAAAATGGGCCTAGATCAATACTTTGGGTTGTCTACTAAAAAAAATGTATAGTTTAGATAGGTAAATATTAAAAAACAAGGCTCTATTTCTGTTTAAATGGAATAAGCTGTCTGGCTTTTTGTATCATAGAAGTGATGGTAAAAAAGCTAAAAATGCTCTGGTCTTTTGGGGAAGTTTTAGTATGAAATGCCCGGTCTTTAAGGGGTTAAATTGAGATGAAAGTCAAACTTTTATAAAATATGATAGCACGTACATTGTAATTATAAACAACTTTCCAATTTGCTTCTATTCTCTTGATATCCTTTATTTAATGAGCACATCTGGGTAGGCTCAATAGTTTTTATGTGTCAAAAGCATTGTTTGGTAGCAGTGATTGCAAAATTATTTGTGTATATGAATTGGCATTGTTCAAAACAAATGTGCAAGCTAATGAGCCAATCCAGGAATGCTCTTAAACAAGGAATAGCAAGAGAACAAAGTAAATTTGATTCTAAATAATGAAAATGTAGTTTTGACTTTCATATCTATTTAATAGATATCCAAAATGCATCAAATCCAGTCATTTTATTACAGTGACCAGCTGCCCCTACACCTAATATTATTAATATTATATTAGACCCTCCCTGGACTTGGCAACCCAGTATCGTACTGATGTTAGTTTAATTTCATGGTCTTCTGGATTACTGGTGAAGTATGACCACGTTTTGGTCCTGTGACTATTCAGCAGTAACAATGCTCAGTATCTGATTTAATTTAATAAAAAGTAAATAATATATTTAATATAATATAAAAGTTTTTGCAAAAAGTAAAAAAAAAACCACGAGATTCTCACCATCAACAGGAAAAGTATTTGTTTCCCCCTCCGTATACGGATCTTCTTGCTCCGCCTTCACCTGTAAATTCTCCACTATGACCACACGAAAACCTGTAACAAGGAGAAGCAAATACACAACACATAGAAGGCAGTGAGGACTCTTCAGGTTTATGTCACTACAGTAATACTAAGAAACATAAATGATGTGGAACAACTCTAACGTCTCCAGTAATCATTGTGTTAATAGCATTAGCTATGAAACTTATTTCTTCTTTTCCCGTTGCACAATTTCTGAAATGGTAAGAAAAGGCAATTCTATTACCACCGTACCTAAATGTTTTAGACTAACTAGTCAGAGTATGTTAATGCCAGAGTTTAACTTCTCATGGAGACATTAAAAAGATTCCAAACATGCTCCCCCACCACCTAGGAGTTACATTGTATGCGATACCTATACACATCATCATAATACCTACATATTGCCTCGGTTCTCCAAGCAGCGTTCATCAACAAAGGTCTAGTTTTCATTTCCGTTGTAAACTGGTGGTAACAAAAAAATCTCATCACACTGTAATGGAGATACTTATTACCACCAGTTTACACAGTTTACAACTACAATAGAAACTAGGTCAAATACTACTCCCCTTTATAGTGTAATAGACAGAAACCCCAGGACCATCATGCCCCATACTGAAATGTGGGAAAAGATGTTGTCTTACAAGTTAACCCATTTCTTTTGGATTTTGCAGATCTTGAAGAGCTACACTACTGTGTCAAACGGATAGGTACCTCTCCTTGTAACCAAGTTGAACAATGCTTAAATGACTCTTTCATCAAGCATTGTACAAATTGGTCACAAGGAGGGGCACCTATCCGGTACAGAAAGACTACAGATACAGTGTAAAGCTTCATGCTGTCTGTAACAACGGACTATCACACGCATAGTATCTGTGTATGTTTGTACGCGTTACCCTTAGGGATCTACAAGAACTTTGGCTTTTGTTTTTAATAAATTGTACATTGGCTTTAAGCATTTGTCTGTATCCAGTCTGCCTGAGGTCTGCACAATAGAGCTGATTATCTTGAGCTGTTGAAGCTCTAACTAATGTGAGTATTCTGGGTCTGCCTTCCATCTGGGGAGTGAAGATTACACAGTATTATGCTATGATGTGTTTCTTTCTCTTCCTTCTGAGGAACATCGTATGGACTATTTGTATTTGTGGTACTGTCTCCATTAAAGACTCTTTTCACTTTGGATATATTCCTGCATATTGCTCTGTATTATTATCACTATTTGTGTGTGGTTTTTGTTGCCCAATATTTACAAAAACTTAAATTATGCTTACCTGATCATTTTCTTTTCTTCATATGGGAAGAATCCACAGCTGCATTAATTTCTTTTGGGAATTCAGAACCTGGCCACCAGGAGGAGGCAAAGACACCCCAGCCAAAGGCTTAAATACTCCTCACACTTCCCTCATCCCCCAGTCATTCTGCCGAGGAACAAGGAACAGTAGAAGAAATACCAAGGTGAAAAGGTGCCAGAAGAATAAAAAATAAGACATGCCCCAGGAAAAATAGTGGTGGGGAGCTGTGGACTTTTTCCATCTGAAGAAAAACAAAATGTATGCTTACCTGATAAATGTATTTCTTTCTTGACACGATGAGTCCACGGATAATCTAATTAATAATGGGATATATCACTCCTGCCCAGTAGGAGGCGGCAAAGAGCACCACAGCAAAGCTGTTAAATATCACCTCCCTTCCCTCCCACCCCAGTCATTCGACCGAAGTAAAGGAGAGAAAGGAAGTAACAAGGTGCAGAGGTGTCTGAAGTTTATAACATACTAACAACCTGTCTAAAACACAGGGCGGGCCGTTGACTCATCGTGTCAAGAAATAAATAAATTTATCAGGTAAGCATAAATTTTGTTTTCTTTCTAATGACACAATGAGTCCATGGATCATCTAATTACTAATGGGATTCAATACCCAAGCTAGAGTACACAGATGATAAGTGAGAGACAAGACAGGTAACCTAAACAGAAGGCACCACTGCTTGAAGAACCTTTCTCCAAAAGCGGCCTCAGCAGAGGCAAAAGTATCAAATGTATAGAATTTTGAAAAAAAGTGTGAAGAGAGGACCAAGTTGCAGTCTTGCAAATCTGTTCTACCGAAGCTTCATTTTTGAATTCCCATGAGGAAGAAACAGCCCTCGTGGAATGAGCCGTAACCCTCTCTGGAGGTTGCTGTCCAGCAGTTTCATAGGCAAAACGTATGATACTCTTCAACCACAAAGAAAGAGAAGTAGCCGTAGCTTTCTGTCCCTTACGTTTTCCAGAGAAAACCACAAATAAGGCAGAAGACTGTCGAAAATCCTTAGTCGCCTACTCGCCTGCAAATAGAATTTTAGAGCACGTACCATATCCAAATTGTGCAGAAGCCGTTCCTTCTGAGAAGAAGGATTAGGACACAAGGAAGGAACAACAATCTCCTGATTAATGTTCCGGTCAGAAACTACTTTAGGGAGAAACCCTAACTTTGTACATAAAACTACCTTATCTGAATGAAAAATAAGGTAAGGAGACTCATACTGTAATGCCGAGAGCTCTGACACTCTACGAGCAGATGAAATAGCAACAAGAAACAAAACTTTCCAAGATAACAACTTAATATCTAAGGAATGCATTGGCTCAAACAAAGCCCCTTGAAGAACCTTAAGAACTAAATTAAGACTCCAGGGAGGAGTAACTGGTTTGAACACAGGCCTGATCCTGACCAAGGCCTGACAAAACGATTGCACGTCTGGTACGTCCGCCAGACGTTTGTGTAACAAAATAGACAAGGCAGATATTTGACCCTTTAGGGAACTTGCCAATAATCCCTTCTCCAAACCTTCTTGGAGGAAGGACAGAATTCTAGGAATCCTAACTCTATTTCAAGAGTAGCCCTTGGATTCACACCAATATAGATATTTACGCCATATCTTGTGTTAAATCTTTCTAGTCATAGGTTTACGAGCCTGAATCATGGTCTCTATGACCGATTCTGAAAATCCCCGCTTGGATAAAATTAAAAGTTCAATCTCCAAGCAGTTAGCTTCAGAGAAACTAGATTTGGATGAAGGAAGGGCCCTTGAAGTAGAAGGTCCTTTCTCAACGGAAGTCTCCAAGGTGGAAGAGATGACATGTCCACCAGGTCTGCATACCAAATCCTGCGAGGCCATGCGGGTGCAATGAGGATCACTGATGCCCTCTCCTGCTTCATTCGAGCAATGACCCAAGGTAGAAGTGTGAACGGAGGAAATATGTATGCAAGACTAAAGGTCCAAGGTACCGCCAGGGTTTCTGTCAGTACAGCCTGAGGGTCCCATGACCTTGACCCGTATCTCGGAAGCTTGGCATTCTGCCGAGATACCATGAGATCCAATTGCGGCTGACCCCATTTGAAAATCAGGCTGGAAAACACTTCCGGATGGAGTTCCTACTCCCCCGGGTGAAAGGTCTGCCTGCTCAGGAAGTCCGCCTCCCAGCTGATAGACAGCAATTGTGGGTCTCCGCCCACCGAATTATCTTGGCTACCTCTGTCATGGCTCAGGAACTCCACGATCCTCCCTGATGGTTGATGTAAGCCACTGAAGTTATGTTGTCCAACTGGAACCTGATGAACCGGGCCGAGGCCAAATGGGGCCAGGCCAGAAGAGCATTGAGGATTGCTCTCAGCTTCAGAATGTTTATGGGCAGAACAGACTCCGACCGAGTCCAAGTTCCCTGAGCCTTTAGAGAGCCCCAGACTGCTCCCCATCCCAGAAGGCTGGCGTCTGTTGTCACAATCACCCAAGAGGGTCTGCGAAAGCAGGTTCCCTGGGAGAGATGATCCTGAGACAACCACCAAAGAAGAGAATCCCTTGTCTCCTGCTCCAGCTGTATTTGCGGAGACAGGTCCGCAATCACCATTCCACTGACTGAGCATGTTTAACTTCAGAGGTCCGAGGTGGAACCGGGCGAACGGTATGATGTCCATAGCTGCTACCATAAGACCAATTACCTCCATGCACTGAGCCACTGATGGTCGAGGAGAGGACTGAAGCACTAGACAAAAATCGAAAATCTTTGATTTCCTGACAACGCATCAAACCAATATGCCGCCGCACTAGTGACGGTAGCAATGCACACAGCAGGTTGTCATGGTGTACATACATCTTCTTGAGTAACCCCTCTAATTTTTTGTCCATAGGATCCTTAAAGGCACAACTATCCTCTATGGGGATGGTAGTCCTCTTGGCCAGAGTGGAAATTGCCCCTTCCACCTTGGGTACTGTTTGCCAAGACTCCTTGATAGAGTCCGCTATGGGAAACATCTTTTTAAATATAGGGGGATGGGGAAAAAGGGATACCCGGTCTCTTCCATTCCTTAGCAATAATCTCAGAATCTCGGTCTGGTACAGGAAAAACCTCCACCAAGGAAGGTACATCAAAATATTTGTTTAGCTTACTGGATTTCTTAGGATTAACTACGACCATGGTGTCGCAGTCGTCCAATGTAGCTAAAACCTCCTTGAGTAACAGATGGCGGTGTTCTAGCTTAAACCTGAAGGATACAACTTCAGTATCAGCAGGAGGAATTACACTGTCAGAATCTGAGATTTCACCCTCAGATGCTACCGAAGTATCCTCCTCCTCCGGCTTCTGGGAGGGGGTATTCGAAATAGCAACAACTGCGTCAGTAACCTTGCTTACTGAATGTTTACTTTTCCTCTTGCGCTTTTCCTGTAGCATGGGAAAAGCAGACAACATATCAGAAACCGCAGAGGACATGAGAGAAGCGATGTCTTGCAACGTAACTCCATGAGGAGTTAGAGAGGAAGTGCAGGGCACTGCATGTGTGGGCGATACAAGTTGGGACGCTTGAGGGGAAAGCTGCGGCATATATTGAACATTGTCATTAGACTCCTGAACAGCATCCGCCTTGGAAAATGTTGGCTCAGAAAAAAGTCTATCCCTATAATTTAAAGTTCTCTCAATACATGAGGAACAGAAAGGGATTGTTGGTTCCACATTGGCATCAAAACACAAAGAACAAGTGACATTTTGCAAAGCCTCTTGGTCCATTCTGACTCACAATGGATCAAATAAAAACCTTAATTTTTTACTAAAAAATTAAAACAGAAAAATTTTTATTGTCTTTTTAAATTTTAAATCGTAACTTTTTTACTTATGTCTGCAGAATGAGCAAATTTGCTAAATAACAATAACAGAACGCCTCTACACCTCAGCTTCTTTTTTGAGGTGCCTACCTGCCCTGCTGCACCGGAACTTTGTCAATCCCACTAGCAAACGATCCGGAACTCGGTGTAAGATAAAGAGAGACGTTATCCGGTCCTAGAAACGCACGCTTTTAGATAATCATGCGTTTCTAGACAGACCCTGTAGTCTCTCTCCCTCCGGTACTCTGAAGTGAAGTAAAAGTGGCGCGCAACTCAGATTGCTGCCTCTCTTAGCTCCGCCCATCGTGGGCGTCCCCAAAACAAAAATCTCCCGGTCGGCATTTTCCTAAAGTTTAACTGCCGGGAGTAGTGAAACCACCTGAGCCAAAATTTCTCAGCCCCCGTGCCTGCATAAACGGCTGTCTCATAAGTCCTCTCCATGTATAGGAGAGTCAGTGTCCCTCTTTATAAATAAAGTGCCCTCACTCCATAACAGACTATCGAAAACTTCTGACACTTCTCTGCCAACCTCCTAGGACGAAAGGCAAAGAATGACTGGGGGATGAGGGAAGTGGGAGGAGTATTTGAGCCTTTGGCTGGGGTGTCTTTGCCTCCTCCTGGTGGTCAAGTTCTGAATTCTCAAAAGAAATGAATGCAGCTGTGGACTCTTTCCATTTATGAAGAAAATGAAAAGGAATGGGGAATGTTGTCTTGCTTCACCTAAAACGTTTGTAATTGAGGAGTACCAGTGCACTACTGTTGTATTCAGAGCTTGTCATTTTACTTTGTCATTAACTTTCAGACCAGCAACCTTTATGTAGCTTTTGCAGTCTAATAAAAGATCTTGTAAGTATTATGCATCACATTTTTGTTAGTTTCTAATATAAAAAACACATTTTAACGGCACTGATAAGAGTCTCACCATCAACAGTGGTTGTAACATTTTCAATCTTTATCGCTGTCACGCGATCATCAATGTCTAGATCTTCTTTTTCAGTCTTAACCTCTAACGTTCCCAGCGCACACAATGGAAAACCTGCAAACAAAGAATAGGAAACCCGTTAAGTCTAACCGGGAGTGGAGATGGTTTTGTTATATTATCCCATAGTCTGCAGATGTGTTTCTGACTGTAACACAGAAGTATATCAGTTTACCAGAAATCTCTTTGTATAAACAGCAGTAGTGGGAGCTGACGAGAAGAAGGCAGCCGCTTGTAAGACCCCACATGGTTCTGTTATTTGTGTAAACCTCATAGACAAACACCCCAGCCAAATGTGCCTAGGTCTATTCTCTACAACTAACAAGTAGGACTCTGGGCGCTGTCAGAAAAGTCATATAGTTAGCCCCGTTAAGCTGGTGATGTATTTGTTTTACTCTGTCTACCAACCCAAAAAGTAACTAAATATTACTGTTAGCTTGTGACTGACATCTTGCACTCTGTTATTTATCTATTTTACAAGTTTTTTTTTTTATCTTTTACCAGCTACTATGATTTAAAAGGTCATGAAATTCAACCTTTTTTTTATTTACTGCATATAATTTGTTTTAAAGCATACCTACATAGGCTTAGGAGTGTGCCCATGTCATATTGCTCAAGACCCCTTATTTTAAAGCCCAGAATCCCTTCTTTAAAAGAAAGCCCCTTTGTAAGTTTTAATAGCCAGGTCATCACTGTGGTAATAAAGATCACCTAATGTGATTCTACAAATTTCTATGGGATGGTGAGATTCTATAAGAATTGTTCGCCAGCCCTTCTATTTCCGTTGTGGAATTATAAAAAGCGGGTATGGGGTGTATACTGCATTTTTGTATAGGGGGAGATGCAGACATTACAAAAGCGAACAATAAAATTATTAATTTTAAAATCATACAAAACAATTAATTGAACCATTCACACAAAAATATACAGGAAAAAATTGTATTTTAAAAGTGAATAAAAAATCATAACAAAATTTTTCACCAAAAATTGTATTTTATCTTATCGTAAAATATGTATTTAAATTACACAGGAAGAAATCATAATTTAAGTATACTAGATGTGCAAAAAAACACAAAGAAATTTGTATTTATCAGTACAAAATACAAAGCGTAATTGTTTTATTGTAAAATGGGTGGAACATGGGCGTGTTAAATCCCAGCATAATTCTCTATACATTTTTGCACTACAGATCTCACTGATTTTTCTTTCCAAAGGTGAAGAGTTTTGGCCAAAATACTCTAAACACTAATTACTCTGAAAGGAAAACCCATGCATTCGAAAATTACAGTGAATTTAAGGTACAGTGCACTGAAAACAGCGCAATGAATTTTATATTGGGTGTAATATTCAAGTTTTAAAACACGCTGGTTTCTCTCTCTCTACTGCGCCCAACATTGCAAATTGCAGAGAGCTCTCATTATTTGTATGGGGGACATCTCGCCGCTCTCAGGGACAGACCCGTTTTTATAGAATTCCACGAGGGCTGCCCCTGCTAGTGTTGGCAGGGAAAACCACGTATAGACCAGCAAATTTTATAGAATCGGTTCTAAATGTCCATTTATTTGAGCAGAGGCTCATGGGAGCCCCTATGTGCAGATCAAAGTTACATAACTATACACAAAGGCCCTTATTTATACGATGATAACCCCTTCTTTTACTATAGAGTTTAGGTATGCTTTTCAACAGAGGATAACGAGAATGAAGCAAACTAGAATCATGAAATCACAATTTTAAACAAGGACATAAAGTACTGAGCCATGTGTACGTATATATTATATATATGTTTATGCCAGTGTTTAAAGGGAAATTAAACTCAAAATTGAAGTCTCATAATTTATATAGAGCTTTCAAATTTACTTCCAATATCAATTTTTTTTTTCTATGCACACTCTCTGACGCACTAGCTCCTACAGAGTGTATATGTATAGGAATCTGTCATTGGCTGATGGTGTCACATGATACAGTGGACAGGGAAATTAATCAATCTTTGAAATTTCTCAGACTGCAAAGGAAAACAGGCCGACCAGACCCTGGGCAAACTGTAGAACATCATCTGGGAAGGTTTTGGTGGAATCCAAGTTACCATAAGTTTTACTCGAAAACGGAGGGAGAGGATAGTGAAAATAATATATTTTGTCTTTTTCTTATGGTTTTTCTAGGTAATATCTGTGGGACAGAGAGCAGTTCCTTCTTTGAATATTAGTGTGTAAGGCAATCTGTGTCAATTAAATGATTCTGCCTAGATAACAGATTCATTTCTCTGAATTCCCTTCACACCATCATCCTCTAATGTGTGTGTTGCTTCACTAAATTAAACCCTTTGTTTCTGCAGCAAACTTTGACCATTGTTTGTCAGACAGCAGCACCACGAAACACGGAACTGAAGGAGAAATGTGCATTATTCCACAGCATGCGATATTTTAGTCATACGTAAAATTACCGGTGTTCTCCACAGAAAATGTTAATATTAGTTCATTTTAGCTTAATAGGGACTTCAATTTTAGACGGATGGTGAATAAAATCAGCCATGTGGTATTTCCATTAAAAATGTCCTTGGTCCTTTCACCCTATTATGGTAGCAAAAACCTGCAATCTCATTGTATTCTGTCCTCCAGATCGGTTGTACTTAAACCTTTAGTTGTGATCATACCCTTTCCAACCCTGCAGTTTAACTTACTCTGTCTTTATTTTCTAAATATTCTTTAGCAAATAGGTATGGGGCAGTCATATATCAGCATTATCCCATGTATATTACAGACCTTTTTATTTCACTTTAAACACATTTAATTTTAGCATTGATGATACTATCAGCCAACATCACTTTAATTAAACAGAATACCATAGAATCAGGCACAGAAGTGACTCCTTCAAATGTCTTCTCTTTCAAGCTACCATGTGATAAATATATGTGCTGCTACTTTGTGCACTGTATAGTCCATAGAGCAAACTTATCAGTCATCACTATAGTAAGCAGAGACATTGCACACGGGTTGCTTAAGTACAACCCCAACATCCAAATTAAATTGTGTGTCCCTTTAATTCTAAAACAATAATAATAGCACTGAATTAGACCACTATGGAATAATAGTAGGTGCCGATGCTCGTTCCCAAACAATGTTATTGTCCCAAAATCTATGTAAGCATTTAGCCAGAAAATACAACATAGCCTTTAACAGGATTTGACACATGTATAATGAAACAGGTCATTAATTTCATACATCAATTTAACTTCACATCATTCCTGTACTGATCAGACACCAGCACTTCTGCTTCCTCCAGCTTAGTTAAACAAAAACTCTGGGGGCGGAGCCAACAGAGCACAGGAGAGGACGCAGATCTTTAGAGCTCCTGCATAATTTTACCTAAATATGACTTAAAAATGAATTGTTGGCACAGCGTGAACTAATACCATAGTGGGTCTACTCCTATAACTGCTTGGAAGCTACAAAATTTTGATTTTCTGCTAAATCTTGTGGACTACGCCTGGGAATCCTGCTCTGTATCTACAGAGGCGGCAGACATTTTCTCACACCGATAGACACGCAGTTACTATGGCTGCTGTTCACGGGATATTTGTTGAAATCAACAAACTACTGACTCACCACCACAACAAGCTTACTGCCGCCCTAGATGGAGCTGGGGAATCGGAGGAGCAGCGCGAGAGCTTGCTAATAAAGTCTCCGGATCAAAATGAGGTAGACACTGAGTGGGGGGATGCTTCGGGGCCCCAGCTTCCCTCTCATATCTCTAGCCCTACATTTACTGGATCCGGGACATATCGGGAGGCTGTGGAGATCAGCGTTAAGCTCTTGCTTACCAGCACGGTCCGGCAGCACTACATGGAGGAGGATTCCATCCGCTTAGCCGGTTTGATGGCTGCTGTGAGTCAGGAATCTCCCGGGCAAGTAAAAGGCCTTGACGCCATTAGCACTAACTGCCTCCCTATCCAGCTCTTTCGCACATGGGAACAGCGGTGCTTGCTCCGTCTGTTCTGGAATAAGTCTTTTGAAGCGGTTGAGGAGAGCCCTCATTCCTACACTGAGAGGGCCGGAATTGGTTAAGTAGTCTTGCTAACATGGTCTTCCCACTGCAACAGAAATTTCTATACTTTGGTCTGACATCTTGACACAATTTCTGACGGATAAAGCTGCAATTAATAGGGCATGCCATGATGCTGTAAACATAGTGGACATCAGCAAATGTGACAATACTGAACGTTTAGTGTGTCGGCAGGTTTGGGAACTATATTCCTCACTATATGGACTACAATGCACTTCTATGTGATTGCCCTTTATGGAGCGTTTGCTATAGTTTAAAGCCCATTTGTTTCAATATGTGTGTGCGCAATATAAGTGTAACTTTATTCATTCCAGCAGGTTATGGGATTGGAACAACAATCTACTTACTGAGGTACTGCCAGCATGTGACCCATATAGCTTTATTTTTTTAAAGATGGCAGGTACCTAGCATTTAAGATTACTATGAGCACGATAGTCAAGTCAGAACTCTCATATACCTAGATGTGCCTATATAGATCAATACAGATATAGATCTTGATACATGAGCATGCGAAAATGATGTATTCCTGACCTTTGTGCTTATGTTGGACTAGTTACACTTGTAATGTTATATGGTTCAATCTCTAGAGTACTGGTTGTCTTACTGCCCTGAAGTTCAATATGCTAAAAGCATGCTTATTTTTCATTTCTTGTTTGACTGTTTTAATGAGCCACATGTGAATGTTAGAAATTGCGGTGCTCTAGGACATGTTGATGACATTTTATTCATGCCTTAAAGTTGTCAGCTTGTATGTTCCTTTTAACAGGGAGTCATCCTAATGTTTTTGACCCCCTTAACCTATGACTCCTGGAATAATTCACTTTTCTAATTTTTATAGATGTTTAGTCATGTATCTTTATATGCTCTCTGTTTCTGTTTCATGCCGGCTCTGTAAAGTTTAGAACTAAGCTTTGTTATGCCAGATACACCACTGATCTAATATGTCACCAGTCCGCTCTTATTTTTCCCCTGTTAACCAATATGTTCATGAGACTTTATGTATGACTAGGTTGCCCTGTAACACTAAAGTCTGTCTACTTATCATTTCCTATCTCTCGCATTTCTTTAATCGCCCCCTCTCCTAAACTTCAATGAGCTTCTTAGTCCCTAAGCTATATATTTTATTTATTATACTCACTCTATCACCTCCCCCCCCCCACTCTCCATAATAAACCTCCTTCTGTAGGAGGTCTAACTACGCGGCCTATCTGCCCTGTGCCGCACCCCAACTTTAGTCTTTTTTGTTTGTTTGTTGTTTTGCTTTTTACTAATAACCCTTGCAGTATAATATAAAGTTGACCTTGTCCTCTATGCCTAGCGTAACAAGACTGCTCGGGTATCTAGCTCAATACACTAACATATAGTATTTTACAGTGCTAGTTATATCGCAAAATGATATTTTCACTATTGCTACCATTTAAAAACCAACTACTAAGCTATTCTAAGTCTATAGGTCCTAATGTGACCACTTAAATTGCTCATTTTAGCTTATGAAAAAGAAAAGAGGTTCCAATGTTTGTTTGTTTTTTTCTCTATAAGATTATTTACTTGGAGAATTATGTCTTTGTAACTGCGCAAAAGTTGTTAAACGGAGATGTACCATTTATGTATGCTGCAAGGATATGATGTTTCATATATGTTGTACTGTTTTCGCACAACCTCAATAAAAACTTTAAATATAAAAAAAAAAAAAAAAAAAAAAAAAAAAAAAAAAAAAAACAAAAACTCTGAAGAATGCCAAGGGGCTGCGATCCAGAAATATTCTATGCAAAGCACAAAGCAAATATGCTGCGTCAGCATTGTCCATTTTAGTGAAACACTTGCTGGTGTAACTCCTGCAGGTGCTTTATGGGTCAGTTTGCCAGCAGCGGACTGAGGTCTGACACTGAGCTACCATACACACAATCTCCGAAGCCAAACCTTGTCAGCTTTGGCATTATCTTTCAGTCACTCTTCTGGGACCCACATAGAACAGCTTCCTTCTTCAGAAGAACATTGTGTGCACTTCTGGATTGGATAGTAATCGATATTATAAGGTATCTTTGTAGCTTATACTTCAACAATTTAGTTTGTGGGCAGCATTATACTTGTTTTGCAGCAGCATACACCTATTCATTAAGTATAAAACAAGTATAATGCTGCCCACAAACTAAATTGTGGAAGTATAAGCTACAAAGATACCTTATAATATCGATTACTATCCAATCTACAAGTGGGAACTGCTCTGGGACCGCTGGTTGAAGACCGAGCGATGAAGACAAGCACACTGGTACACCTCATACAGTATATGAAATTGCTTTGATACTAACCGGTTATTTTGAGTCCCTCTTCACTTAAAGAGACATGAAACCCAAAAAATGTCTTTCAGGATTCAGATAGAGAATACAATTTGAAACAACATTCTAATTTACTTCTATTATCTAATTTGTTTCATTATCTTGGTATCATTTGTTGAAGGAGCAGCAATGCACTACTGCTTTCTAACTGAACACATAGGTGAGCCAATAGCAATCGTTATATATCAGCAGCTAGAACCTAGGCTTACCTAGATAAACCTTTCAGCAAAGGATAATAAGAGAAGGAAGCAGATTAAATAATATCAGTAAATTAGAAAGTTGTTTAAAATTGTATGCTCTGTCTAAATCATGAAAGAAATTTTGGGTTTCATGTCCCTCTAAATCGGCGAATTGTACATGCGTCAAACACAGGAATGCGTAGGATCGCAACGTTAATGCAGTCAGTGGCAGTTGTTAAAGATGGGCATGACGAAATCGATAGGAGGGGGCAGGTGGACATTGCCAAACGACCGAGGGACAACTTGTGTTTTTCTTGCACAATATATATTTATCAAAATTGGGCTACAGTTTATAATTTTAATCAGTAGAAACTTTATACGTATAGATAAGATTTTTTGGGTTGATTTGCTCTTTAAGGATACCCAGAGACTGCATGCAAATGTGGAATTTTATATTCCGGACACTCCATGTACTTTCATAACTCGTCTTATGCCCACATCACCCTGTATCCAAAGATACAGGGTGGGTACAGGGTGTGAGTGCACATTGTTGGAGCAAGGCTGACTCCATAAACCAAGTGGGCATAAATTACTTAAAGGGACACTGAACCCAAATTTTGTCTTTTGTGATTCAGATAGAGCATAGCAAATGTTCTTCATTCTCTTGGTATCTTTATTTGAAAAGCAAGAATGTAAGTTTAGATGCCGGCCCATTTTTGGTGAACAACCTGGGTTGTTCTTGCTGATTGGTGGATAAATTCATCCACCAATAAACAAGTGCTGTCCAGGGTTCTGAGCTTTCTTTTTCAAATAAAGATAAAGAGTAATTAGAAAGTTGCTTAAAATTTCTGCTCTATCTGAATCACAGAAGAAAACATTTGGGTTCAGTGTCACTTTAATATTTAATAAGAGCTGTTTTATTTACGCTTCAGATCTGATTGTGTCTCAGGAGTCTGTTTGGTTATAGATAGTAGCTAGAGTGTATAGTAGTGCGCTCAGGTTAGGGATATCACACTCCTCATTAAAAAACAGAATTTATGCTTACCTGATAAATTACTTTCTCTTACGGTGTATCCAGTCCACGGATTCATCCTTACTTGTGGGATATTCTCCTTCCCTACAGGAAGTGGCAAAGAGAGCACACAGCAGAGCTGTCCATATAGCTCCCCCTCTAGCTCCACCCCCCAGTCATTCGACCAAAGGTTAGGAAGAAAAAGGAGAAACCATAGGGTGCAGTGGTGACTGTAGTTTAAACAAAAAAATTTAACCTGACTTAATTGCCAGGGCGGGCCGTGGACTGGATACACCGCAAGAGAAAGTAATTTATCAGGTAAGCATAAATTCTGTTTTCTCTTGCAAGGTGTATCCAGTCCACGGATTCATCCTTACTTGTGGGATACCAATACCAAAGCTTTAGGACACGGATGAAGGGAGGGAACAAGACAGGTAACCTAAACGGAAGGCACCACTGCTTGCAAAACCTTTTTCCCAAAAATAGCCTCCGAAGAAGCAAAAGTATCGAATTTGTAAAATTTGGCAAAAGTATGCAGTGAAGACCAAGTCGCTGCCTTACAAATCTGTTCAACAGAAGCCTCATTTCTTGAAAGCCCATGTGGAAGCCACAGCTCTGGTGGAATGAGCTGTAATTCGTTCAGGAGGCTGCTGCCCAGCAGTCTCATAAGCCAATCGGGTGATGCTTTTCAGCCAGAAGGAAAGAGAGGTAGCAGTCACTTTCTGACCTCTCCTCTTACCAGAATAGACAACAAAGAAGGATGATGTTTGTCTGAAATCTTTAGTTGCTTGTAAATTGAATTTTAAGGCACGAACCACATCAAGATTGTGTAAAAGCCGTTCCTTTGAAGATGGATTAGGACACAAGGAAGGAACAATGATTTCCTGGTTAATATTCCTATTAGAAACAACTTTAGGAAGAAAACCAGGTTTGGTACGCAAAACTACCTTATCTGCATGGAACACCAGATAGGGAGAATTACACTGCAAAGCAGACAATTCTGAAACTCTTCGAGCAGAAGATATAGCTACCAAAAACAAAACTTTCCAAGATAATAACTTAATATCTATGGAATGTAAAGGTTCAAACGGAACCCCTTGAAGAACTGAAAGAACTAAATTTAGACTCCATGGCGGAGCCACAGGTTTATAGACAGGCTTGATTCTGACTAAAGCCTGAGCAAACGCTTGAACGTCTGGTACCTCTGCCAGACGCTTGTGTAAAAGGATAGACAGAGCAGATATCTGTCCCTTTAAGGAACTAGCTGACAAACCTTTCTCCAATCCTTCTTGGAGAAAAGACAATATCCTTGGAATCCTAATCTTACTCCACGAGTAACCCTTGGATTCACACCAACAAAGATATTTCCGCCATATCTTATGGTAAATTTTCCTGGTGACAGGCTTTCTGGCCTGGATCAGAGTATCTATAACTGATTCAGAGAAATCACGCTTAGATAGAATTAAGCGTTCAATCTCCAAGCAGTCAGCCGCAGAGAAACTAGATTTGGATGCTTGAATGGACCCTGTATTAGAAGATCCTGCCTCGTTGGCAGTGTCCATGGTGGGACAGATGACATGTCCACTAGGTCTGCATACCAAGTCCTGCGTGCCCACGCAGGCGCTATCAGAATTACCGAAGCCTTCTCCTGTTTGATTCTGGCTACCAGACGAGGGAGAAGGGGAAACGGTGGAAAGACATAAGCCAGATTGAAGGACCAAGGCGCTACTAGAGCATCTATCAATGCCGCCTCGGGGTCTCTGGACCTGGATCCGTAGAGAGGAAGTTTGGTGTTCTGACGGGACGCCATCAGATCCAATTCTGGAATGCCCCATAGCTGGGTCAGCTGAGCAAAAACCTCCGGGTGGAGTTCCCACTCCCCCGGGTGAAAAGTCTGACAACTTAGAAAATCCGCCTCCCAGTTGTCTGCTCCTGGGATGTGAATTGCAGATAGATGGCAGGAGTGATCCTCCGCCCACCTGATTATTTTGGTTACTTCCTTCATCGCTAGGGAACTCTTTGTTCCCCCCTGATGATTGATGTACGCTACAGTCGTGATGTCCGACTGAAATCTGATGAATTTGGCCGCCGCTAGTTGAGGCCATGCCTGAAGCGTGTTGAATATTGCTCTCAGTTCCAAAATGTTTATCGGATGAAGAGACTCTTCCCGAGACCATAGGCCCTGAGCTTTCAGGGAGTCCCAGACCGCACCCCAGCCTAACAGACTGGCGTCGGTCGTTACAATGATCCACTCCGGTCTGCGGAAGCACATTCCCTGAGACAGGTGATCCTGAGACAACCACCAGAGAAGAGAATCTCTGGTCTTCTGGTCCAGTTGTATTTGAGGAGACAAATCTGCATAATCTCCATTCCACTGTTTGAGCATGCACAGTTGCAGTGGTCTGAGATGTATTCGAGCAAAAGGGACTACGTCCATTGCCGCTACCATCAATCCGATTACTTCCATGCACTGAGCTACAGATGGCCGAGGAATGGAATGAAGAACTCGGCAAGTAGTTAAAAGCTTTAACTTTCTGACCTCCGTCAGAAATATTTTCATTTCTACCGAGTCTATTAATGTTCCCAGAAAGGGAACCCTTGTGAGCGGGGACAGAGAACTTTTTTCGATGTTCACCTTCCACCCGTGAGACCTTAGAAAGGCCAGAACAATCTCCGTATGAGCCTTGGCTCTGGGAAAAGACGACGCCTGTATTAAGATGTCGTCCAGATAAGGTGCTACTGCAATGCCCCGCGGTCTTAGTACCGCCAGAAGGGAACCTAGCACTTTTGTGAAAATTCTGGGAGCAGTGGCTAACCTGAAGGGAAGGGCCACAAACTGGTAATGCTTGTCCAGAAAGGCGAACCTTAGGAACTGATGATGATCTTTGTGGATAGGAATATGTAGGTACGCATCCTTTAGATCCACGGTAGTCATATATTGACCTTCCTGGATCATAGGTAAGATTGTTCGAATGGTCTCCATCTTGAATGATGGAACTCTGAGGAATTTGTTTAGAAATTTTAGATCCAGGATTGGCCTGAAAGTTCCTTCCTTTTTGGGAACCACAAACAGGTTTGAGTAAAAACCCAGTCCTTGTTCTGTAATTGGGACTGGATATATCACTCCCATTTTGAGTAGATCTTCTACACAGCGTAAGAACGCCTCTTTCTTTGTCTGGTCTGTAGACAGACGAGAAATGTGGAACCTTCCCCTTGGAGGGGAGTCCTTGAATTCTAGAAGATATCCCTGAGTAACGATCTCTAATGCCCAGGGATCGGGAACATCTCTCGCCCAAGCCTGAGCGAAGAGAGAGAGTCTGCCCCCTACCAGATCCGGTCCCGGATCGGGGGCTACCCCTTCATGCTGTCTTAGTAGCAGCTGCAGGCTTCTTGGCCTGTTTACCCTTGTTCCAGCCCTGCAAAGGCTTCCAGGTTGCCTTGGGCTGTGAAGCGTTACCCTCTTGCTTTGCGGTTGCAGAGGTTGAAGCAGGACCGCTCCTGAAGTTGCGAAAGGAACGAAAAATTAGCCTTGTTTTTAGCCTTAAAAGGACTATCTTGCGGGAGAGCATGGCCCTTTAACCCGGTGATATCCGAAATAATCTCTTTCAACGTCGGCCGACCATGACTTGAGCCAAAGCGCTCTGCGCGCCATAATGGCGAAACCAGAATTTTTCACCGCTAACTTAGCTAATTGCAAAGCGGCATCTGTGATAAAATAATTAGCCAGTTTTAGAGCATGAATTCTATCCATGACTTCGTCATATGAAGTCTCCCTCTGGAGCGACTCCTCCAGAGCCTCAAACCAAAAAGCCGCTGCAGTAGTTACAGGAATAATGCAGGCAATAGGTTGGAGAAGGAAACAAATATTTTCTTTAGTAAACCTTCTAACTTCTTATCCATAGGATCTTTAAAAGCACAACTGTCTTCAATTGGGATGGTTGTGTGCTTGGCTAGTGTCGAAACTGCCCCCTCTACCTTAGGGACCGTCTGCCACGCGTCCCGCCTGGGATCAGTTATGGGGAACATTTTCTTAAAGATTGGGGGGGGAACAAAAGGTACACCTGGTCTCTCCCACTCCCTAGCAACAATATCCGCCACCCTCTTAGGGATCGGAAACGCATCAGTGTATACAGGGACTTCTAGATATTTGTCCATTTTACACAATTTCTCTGGGACCACCATAGGGACACAATCATCCAGAGTTGATAAAACCTCCCTAAGCAGTACGCGGAGGTGTTCCAATTAAAATTTAAACGCTAGTGACTCTGATTCTGCCCGCTGAGAAACCTTTCCTGAGTCAGAAATTTCTCCCTCAGACATCACATCCCTCGCCCCTACTTCAGAGTGTTGTGAGGGTACATCAGATAAACCTCCCAAAGCTTCCGACTGCTCCTCATCTGTTCTTAAAACAGAGCTATCGCGCTTTTTAGGGAAAACTGGCAGTTTCGATAGAAAGGCCGCAAGGGAATTATCCATGACTGTCGCTAGTTGTTGCAATGTAATAGGTGCCAATGCACTAGAGGTACTAGGTATTGCTTGAGCGGGCGTAACTGGTGATGACACATGGGGAGAGGAAGGCGGACTATCCTCATTACCTTCAGTCAAAGAATCATCTAGGGCTATATTTTTAAGTGACACAATATGATCTTTAAAGTGTATAGACACATTAGTGCACTTGGGACACATTTTGAGTGGGGGTTCCACCATGGCTTCTGAACACATAGAACAAGGCCTTTCCTTAGTGTCAGACATGTTTAACAGATTAGTATTATGCACAAGCAGGCTTGGAAAACACTTTAATCAAATAAAAAACACAAATTGAAATAAATGGTACTGTGCCTTTAAGAAATAAAAAGCGCGCACAATTTTACAAAACGGTGAAAAATGAACCAAATCTCTTGAAATTTTCACAGTATGTGCCTAATGCTTCGATATGATTGCACAACAAGTTTCAGCCTGATTAACCCTTTAATGCCCAAACCGGAGCAGTCTAAAGCCTACAACCGGTTAATAAACTACAGCACCTTGCCACAGCAGCCTGCTGTGGCACTACCTGCCCTTAGGGATTAGTTTTGGGGAAAGCAAGCCTCTTGAAGTCCTCAAACAGTCTCTGGACCCTCCATGTGAAGCAGCATGAACAATCTGTCAGAATTAACTGCGCAACTGAGGCGCGAAATTAGGCCCCTCCTACTCCACTCCGGAGTTGTGAGGCCTTCAGAATCCCAAAATAGGTGACTAAAATAATGCCATGTGGAAAAAAAAATCGTAATAAACACACCAAAAGTGTTTAAAAGTGTCTATAATGAGTATTTTGTTAAATAAAATAATCGATTGCCCTGCAACAGTGTCAACCAGCCTATTGAGCCCTCTTAAATAAGCCTTTAGTTCTATACTGAGTCTCAGAACATGGCTTACCCTTCCCACATGGGGATTCTTGTCAGTCTTCTAGCATTACCTTGTCTTGACTAGAAAAAAGATGACTGAAACATACCTTAATGCAGTTAAGCCTGCAAACTGTTCCCCCCAACTGAAGTTTTCTGGTACTCCTCAGTCCTGTGTGGGAACAGCAATGGATTTTAGTTACAACATGCTAAAATCATTTTCCTCTCAGCAGAATTCTTCATCACATTTCTGCCAGAGAGTAAATAGTACAAACCGGTACCATTTAAAAATAACAAACTTTTGATTGAAGATATAAAACTACAAATCTAACACCACATTCACTTTACCCTCCCGTAGAGAGGCCCTGCTGCCAGAGCCGGCAAAGAGAATGACTGGGGGGTGGAGCTAGAGGGGGAGCTATATGGACAGCTCTGCTGTGTGCTCTCTTTGCCACTTCCTGTAGGGAATGAGAATATCCCACAAGTAAGGATGAATCCGTGGACTGGATACACCTTGCAAGAGAAAACAATCCTTCAAGTGTTTCAACAGGTAAACACTAGCAAAAGAAGAAGTGAGGTGCTAAACAGCTTAAAGGGACATAATACTCAGATGCTAAATCACTTGAAACTGATGCAGCATAGCTGTAAAAAGCTGACAGGAAAATATCACCTGAGCAGCTCTATGTAAAAAAGGAAGATATTTTACCTCACAATATCCTCAGCTCAGCAGAGTAAGTTCTGTGTAAAAAGTTATACTCCGCTGCTGCTCAGCTGCAGGTAAAAAAAAATATATGAAGAAATGAACAGCAGCCAATCAGCATCAGCAGTGCTGAGGTCATGAACTCTTTTACTGTGATCTCATGAGATTTCACTTAACTCTCATGAGATTTCAAAGTAAACTTCCTTAAACTGAATAGGGAAATAAGATGAGTGTGCACGTAAGCTTGCTCCTTTCGCTGTCCCGGGACAGACATAATGATTTGCTGCTTAGAAGTCCTTTACAATGGGATGTGGCTCCTGAGAAACTTTTGAGGTAAAATATCTTTCTTTTTTACATAGAGATGTTCAGGTGATATTTTCTAGTCAGCTTTTTACAGCTATGCTGCATCACTTTCAAGTGTTTAAACATTTGGGTATTATGGCCCTTTAAGATATCTGAATGTTATTAATGAATAAAATATAATAAGCAATTTATCTGAATGCTATTAAAAATATAAAATATAATAAACATTTTAAATAGGGACGTCTCCCTTAAAAACAATGTTACAAATCGTGAACTAAAACATTTAAAATACACATTGGCCACAAATGTCTCATAAGTCCACACAAAACTGGAATTATAGATTGTTTTCCTCCATTAAAAGTACCACATTTAAATATTGGTTATAAATTTCAAATAATTCATCAAGTTAGGATATACGCACTGTTGCATACAAGTATCATAAGTTAGTGAAGATACCTTAGGGACTCGGCATCCGAGTATTGTATGAGTGACGCCGCAGACTTGCTGCTGCTTCAATGTTTGGCTCTGACTGCGATCCTACCCCATGTGACCGGTGGCGTCTGACGTCACGGGTAGACCTCGTTCCTGGATGCCTCTCGTCTCTGTTAGGAATAGCGGTTGTAAATAGCAGTTTAATTAAATCCACACTTGTATCCTTGTTTAAAGTGCAATCCGTATAGTAAGTAAAATCCTGTAGGCAAAATCCATCAGACGCCATTGGTCACATGGGGTAGGGTCGCAGTCGGAGCCAAACATCGAAGCAGCAGCAAGTCTGCGGCTTCCCTCATACAATACTCGGATGCCGAGTCCCTAAGGTATCTTCACTAACTTATGATACTTGTATGCAACAGTGCGTATATCCTAACTTGATGAACTATTTGAAATCTATAACCAATATTCAAAGGTGGTACTTTTAACGGAGGAAAATAATCTATAATTCCAGTATTGTGTGAACTAATGAGACACTTGTAGCCAATGAGTATTTTAAAAATGTTTTAATTCATGATTTGTAACATTGTTTTTAAGGGAGACGTCCCTATTTAAAAAGTTTATTATATTTTTAATAACATTCAGATAAATTGCTTATTATATTTTATTCATTAATAACATTCAGCTATCTTAAGCTGTTTAGCGCCCTCACTTCCTCTATTGCTAGAGTTTGTTTGGTTAACCTGATTACTGTTAAGTGAGTTCCTGTGTGATTATGTTCAAGAGACGTTAACAAAATCAGATTGTCTGAGGAAACTGCCCCCCAGTTAATTACGTTGATTTGTTTTACTGTTTAACCAATTCCATCTGTATGCTGAAGCTCTATGGGGTCGATTTATCAAGCTGCGACAGACAGTGGCGTACATATGCGCCCCTGTCCGCCGCGGCTTGCCTCTGGCGTGCTGAATTTCGCTGCCGGAATTCAGCATTGCACAAGAATGCAATTTTGCTCTCTTGTGCAAGCCACTCCCTACCTGCGCACAGCCAATCACGCGCGGGCAGGAGCTGTCAATCTCCCTAGTCAGACGAGACGGGGAAGATTGAAATTCGCCACCTTAGAGGTGGCAAAGAGATTAAGGAAGCATCAGTCTGATGACCGCTGCTTAAATATAAATATGGACTGCATGTTCTCTCGTGAGAACCTGCAGTTGTTTGGGGCGAAAGGCTGGTGAAGCCTTTGATAAATCGACCCCTATGACTCTGGAATGCCAGGGTGGATAAATATGTTTGTGCTGTTCAATAAAGTATTAATTTTTGTGTTCAATGTTGCCTCAATTCTGTTCACCTCCCTAACTTTAGACTGCGGTCAAACGGGGATACCAGGAGCTATTGGTCTGGGTAACGGGATGTCCAGGACAAGGGAAGTGTTCTGACGGAGGTACTAAGTCGTGGTACCAGGCGGTCCGTCACACAGAGTAAGTGCTATTTTTATTGTGCATTTGTAGTTGATACAATACTACTGTATTTAATGTTCCCTTGAGATATCAGGTGAAGATAAATATCAGGGAATCTCCTGTTTTATGCTGTCTCCACCCACAGTTTACTGCATGCAAGCACAACTAGATCAGTGACAGCTCCACAGTATACTGCATGCAAGCACAACTAGATCAGTAACAGCTCCACAGTATACTGCATGCAAGCACAACTAGATCAGTGACAGCACCACAGTACACTGCATGCAAGCACAACTAGATCAGTAACAGCACCACAGTTTACTGCATGCAAGCACAACTAGATCAGTAACAGCACCACAGTTTACTGCATGCAAGCACAACTAGAGCAGTGACAGCACCACAGTTTACTGCATGTAAGCACAACCAGAACAGTGACAGAACCACAGTTTACTACATGCAAGCACAACTAGAGCAGTGACAGCACCACAGTATACTGCATGCAAGCACAACTAGAACAGTGACAGAACCACAGTTTACTGCATGCCAGCACAACTAGATCAGTGACAGCACCACAGTACACTGCATGCAAGCACAACTAGATCAGTGACAGCACCACAGTTTACTGCATGCAAGCACAACTAGAGCAGTGACAGCACCACAGTTTACTGCATGCAAGCACAACTAGAGCAGTGACAGCACCACAGTTTACTGCATGCAAGCACAACTAGAGCAGTGACAGCACCAGAGTATACTGCATGCAAGCACAACTAGAACAGTGACAGAACCACAGTTTACTGCATGCCAGCACAACTAGATCAGTGAAAGCACCAAAGTTTACTGCATGCAAGCACAACTAGAGCAGTGACAGCACCACAGTTTACTGCATGCAAGCACAACTAGAGCAGTGACAGCACCACAGTTTACTGCATGCAAGCACAACTAGAGCAGTGACAGCACCACAGTTTACTGCATGCAAGCACAACTAGAACAGTGACAGCACCACAGTTTACTGCATGCAAGCACAACTAGAGCAGTGACAGAACTACAGGTTACTGCATGCAAGCACAACTAGAACAATGACAGCACCACAGTTTACTGCATGCAAGCACGAGGGCAGTGACAGCACCACAGTTTACTGCACGCAAGCACAACTAGAACAATGACAGCACCACAGTTTACTGCATGCAAGCACGAGAGCAGTGAGAGCATCACAGTTTACTGCACGCAAGTACAACTAGATCAGTGACAGCACCACAGTTTACTGCATGCAAGCACAACTAGATCAGTGACAGCACCACAGTTTACTGCATGCAAGCACAACTAGAACAGTAACAGCACCACAGTTTACTGCATGCAAGCACAACTAGAACAGTAACAGCACCACAGTTTACTGCATGCAAGCACAACTATATCAGTGACAGCACCACAGTTTACTGCATGCAAGCACAACTAGAGCAGTGACAGCACCACAGGTTACTGCATGCAAGCATAACTAGATCAGTGACAGCACTACAGTTTACTGCATGCCAGCAAAACTACAGCAGTGACAGCACCACCGTTTACTGCATGCAAGCACAACTAGATCAGTGACAGCACCACAGGTTACTGCATGCAAGCACAACTAGATAAGTGACAACCCCACAGTTTACTGCATGTAAGCACAACTAGAGCAGTGACAGCACCACAGTATACTGCATGCAAGCACAACTAGAGCAGTGATAGCACCACAGTTTACTGCATGCAAGCACAACTAGATCAGTGACAGCACCACAGTTTACTGCATGCAAGCACAACTAGAGCAGTGACAGCACCACAGTTTACTGCATGCAAGCACAACTAGATCAGTGACAGCACCACAGTTTACTGCATGCAAGCACAACTAGATCAGTGACAGCACCACAGTATACTGCATGCAAGCACAACTAGATCAGTGACAGCACCACAGTTTACTGCATGCAAGCACAACTAGATCAGTGACAGCACCACAGTTTACTGCATGCAAGCACAACTAGATCAGTGACAGCACCACAGTTTACTGCATGCAAGCACAACTAGAGCAGTGACAGCACTACAGTTTACTGCATGCAAGAACAACTAGATCAGTGACAGCACCACAGTTTACTGCATGCAAGCACAACTACATCAGTGACAGCACCACAGTTTACTGCATGCAAGCACAACTAGAGCAGTAACAGCTCCACAGTATACTGCATGCAAGCACAACTAGATCAGTGACAGAACCACAGTATACTGCATGCAAGCACAACTAGATCAGTGACAGCGCCACAGTATACTGCATGCAAGCACAATGAGGGCAGTGACAGCACCACAGTTTACTGCATGTAAGCACAACTAGATCAGTGATAGCACCAGTTTACTGCATGCAAGCACAACTAGATCAGTGACAGCACCACAGTTTACTGCACGCAAGCACAACTAGATCAGTGACAGCACCACAGTTTACTGCACGCAAGCACAACTAGATCAGTGACAGCACCACAGTTTACTGCATGCAAGCACAACTAGATCAGTGACAGCACCACAGGTTACTGCATGCAAGCACAACTAGAGCAGTGACAGCACCACAGGTTACTGCATGCAAGCACAACTAGATCAGTAACAGCACCACAGTTTACTGCATGCAAGCACAACTAGAGCAGTGGCAGCACCACAGTTTACTGCATGCAAGCACAACTAGATCAGTGACAGCACCACAGTTTACTGCAGTTAAGCACAACTAGATCAGTGACAGCACCACAGTATACTGCGTGCAAGCACAACTAGAGCAGTGACAGCACCACAGCTTACTGCATGCAAGCACAACTAGATCAGTGACAGCACCACAGGTTACTGCATGCAAGCACAACTAGAGCAGTGACAGCACCACAGTTTACTGCAGTTAAGCACAACTAGATCAGTGACAGCACCACAGTTTACTGCATGCAAGCACAACTAGAGCAGTGACAGCACCACAGGTTACTGCATGCAAGCACAACTAGATCAGTGACATCACCACAGTTTACTGCATGCAAGCACAACTAGAGCAGTGACAGCACCACAGTTTACTGCATGCAAGCACAACTAGAGTAGTGACAGCACCACAGTATACTGCATGCAAGCACAATGAGGGCAGTGACAGCACCACAGTTTACTGCATGCAAGCACAACTAGAACAGTAACAGCACCACAGTTTACTGCATGCAAGCACAACTAGAACAGTAACAGCACCACAGGTTACTGCATGCAAGCACAACTAGATCAGTGACAGCACCACAGTTTACTGCATGCAAGCACAATGAGGGCAGTGACAGCACCACAGTTTACTGCATGCAAGCACAACTAGAACAGTAACAGCACCACAGTTTACTGCATGCAAGCACAACTAGAACAGTAACAGCACCACAGTTTACTGCATGCAAGCACAACTAGATCAGTGACAGCACCACAGTTTACTGCATGCAAGCACAACTAGATCAGTGACAGCACCACAGGTTACTGCATGCAAGCACAACTAGATAAGTGACAGCACCACAGTTTACTGCATGCAAGCACAACTAGATCAGTAACAGCACCACAGTTTACTGCATGCAAGCACAACTAGAGCAGTGACAGCACCACAGTATACTGCATGCAAGCACAACTAGAGCAGTGATAGCACCACAGTTTACTGCATGCAAGCACAACTAGATCAGTGACAGCACCACAGTTTACTGCATGCAAGCACAACTAGAGCAGTGACAGCACCACAGTTTACTGCATGCAAGCACAACTAGATCAGTGACAGCACCACAGTATACTGCATGCAAGCACAACTAGATCAGTGACAGCACCACAGTATACTGCATGTAAGCACAACTAGATCAGTGACAGCACCACAGTTTACTGCATGCAAGCACAACTAGATCAGTGACAGCACCACAGTTTACTGCATGCAAGCACAACTAGATCAGTGACAGCACCACAGTTTACTGCATGCAAGCACAACTAGAGAGGTGACAGCACTACAGTTTACTGCATGCAAGAACAACTAGATCAGTGACAGCACCACAGTTTACTGCATGCAAGCACAACTAGATCAGTGACAGCACCACAGTTTACTACATGCAAGCACAACTAGATCAGTGACAGCACCACAGTTTACTGCATGTAAGCACAACTAGATCAGTGACAGCACCACAGTTTACTGCATGCAAGAACAACTAGAGCAGTGACAGCACTACAGTTTACTGCATGCAAGCACAACTAGATCAGTGACAGCACCACAGTTTACTGCATGCAAGCACAACTAGATCAGTAACAGCTCCACAGTATACTGCATGCAAGCACAACTAGATCAGTGACAGAACCACAGTATACTGCATGCAAGCACAACTAGATCAGTGACAGCGCCACAGTATACTGCATGCAAGCACAATGAGGGCAGTGACAGCACCACAATTTACTGCATGTAAGCACAACTAGATCAGTGATAGCACCAGTTTACTGCATGCAAGCACAACTAGATCAGTGACAGCACCACAGTTTACTGCACGCAAGCACAACTAGATCAGTGACAGCACCACAGTTTACTGCATGCAAGCACAACTAGATCAGTGACAGCACCACAGGTTACTGCATGCAAGCACAACTAGAGCAGTGACAGCACCACAGTTTACTGCATGCAAGCACAACTAGAGCAGTGACAGCACCACAGTTTACTGCATGCAAGCACAACTAGATCAGTGACAGCACCACAGGTTACTGCATGCAAGCACAACTAGAGCAGTGACAGCACCACAGTTTACTACAGTTAAGCACAACTAGATCAGTGACAGCACCACCGTTTACTGAATGCAAGCACAACTAGAGCAGTGACAGCACCACAGTTTACTGCATGCAAGCACAACTAGAGTAGTGACAGCACCACAGTATACTGCATGCAAGCACAATGAGGGCAGTGACAGCACCACAGTTTACTGCATGTAAGCACAACTAGATCAGTGATAGCACCACAGTTTACTGCATGCAAGCACAACTAGAGCAGTGACAGCACCATAGTTTACTGCATGCAAGCACAACTAGATCAGTGATAGCACCACAGTTTACTGCATGTAAGCACAACTAGATCAGTGATAGCACCACAGTTTACTGCATGCAAGCACAACTAGATCAGTGATAGCACCACAGTTTACTGCATGTAAGCACAACTAGATCAGTGATAGCACCACAGTTTACTGCATGCAAGCACAACTAGATCAGTGATAGCACCACAGTTTACTGCATGTAAGCACAACTAGATCAGTGACAGCACCACAGGTTACTGTATGCAAGCACAATTAGATCAGTGACAGCACCACAGGTTACTGCATGCAAGCACAACTAGATCAGTGACAGCACCACAGTTTACTGCAGTTAAGCACAACTAGATCAGTGACAACACCACAGTTTACTGCATGTAAGCACAACTAGATCAGTGACAGCACCACAGTTTACTGCATGCAAGCACAACTAGAGCAGTGACAGCACCACAGTTTACTGCATGCAAGCACAACTAGATCAGTGACAGCACCACAGTTTACTGCATGCAAGCACAACTAGAGCAGTGATAGCACCACAGTATACTGCATGTAAGCACAACTAGATCAGTGATAGGACCATGGTACCTGAATTTAATACTCAGTATCAGTGATATTTATTTTACCACAAATACCCAGAGATCATGAACTTCTTCTGAAATTCCAATTAAAAAATCCTATAATATAAAAGGCCAAGTGTGTTTGTCCGACCCGCGTTGTGAAGGGGGCAGAGCTGGACATGGAGGGGCGGAGGCTGAGCGTGACGGGGCGGAAGCTGTGGCTGTCCATGTGTCTGCATGAGAGAGAGAGCAGCACAAGAGGGGAAATATAGAGCACAAGAGGGGAAATATAGAGCAAAAGAGAGGGGTGCTTGAGAGTAAAAGAGAAGGGGGAGTAAAATAGAAGGGAGAGAGCAAAATTACAGGGGAGGGAGAGAGAGAGCAAAAGAGAGGGGGGGGGGGAGAGAGAGCAAAAGAGAGACGGAGAGAGAGAGAGCAAAAGAGAGAGAGAGAAAAAGATTGGGGGAGAGTGCAAAAGAGAGGGGGAGAGAGAGAGAGAGCAAAAGAGAGGGTGAAGAGAGAGCAAAAGAGAGAGAGAGAGAGTGCAAAAAGATAGGAGAGAGAGCGCAAAAGAAAGGGGGAGAAAGAGCAAAAGAGAGGTGGAGAAAGAGCAAAAGAGATGGGGAGAAAGAGCAAAAGAGAGGGAGAGAGAGAGCAAAAGAGAGGGGGGGGGGAGAGAGAGCAAAAGAGAGACGGAGAGAGAGAGCAAAAGAGAGAGAGAGAAAAAGATTGGGGGAGAGTGCAAAAGAGAGGGGGAGAGAGAGAGAGCAAAAGAGAGGGTGAAGAGAGAGCAAAAGAGAGAGAGATAGAGTGCAAAAAGATAGGAGAGAGAGCGCAAAAGAAAGGGGGAGAAAGAGCAAAAGAGAGGTGGAGAAAGAGCAAAAGAGATGGGAAGAGAGAGCAAAAGAAAAGGGGGGAGAGAGAGCAAAAGAGAAGGGGGGAGAGAGAGCAAAAGAGAAGGGGGGAGAGAGAGCAAAAGAGAAGGGGGGAGAGAGAGCAAAAGAGAAGGGGGGAGAGAGAGCAAAAGAGAAGGGGGAAGAGATAGCAAAAGAGAAGGGGGGAGAGAGAGCAAAAGAGAAGGGGGGAGAGAGAGCAAAAGAGAAGGGGGGAGAGAGAGCAAAAGAGAAGGGGGGAGAGAGAGCAAAAGAGAAGGGGGGAGAGAGAGCAAAAGAGAAGGGGGAGAGAGAGCAAAAGAGAGGGGGAGAGCACAAAACAGAAGGGGGGAGAAAGAGAGCAAAAGAGAGGAGGGGAGAGAGAGAGCAAAAGAGTGGGGGAGAGAGAGCGAACAAAAGAGAGGGTGGAGAGAGAGCAAAAGAGAGGGTGGAGAGAGAGCGAGCAAAAGAGAGGAGGGAGAGAGAGAGAGCGCAAGAGAGAGCAAAAGAGAGGGGGAGAAAGAGCAAAAGAGGGAGAGAAAGAGCAAAAGAGGGGGGAGAAAGAGCAAAAGAGGGGGGAGAGAGCAAAGAGAGGGGGAGAAAGAGCAAAAGAGAGGGAGAGAAAGAGCAAAAGAGAAGGGGGAGAGAGAGCAAAAGAGAAGGGGGGAGAGAGAGCAAAAGAGAAGGGGGGAGAGAGAGCAAAAGAGAAGGTGGGAGAGAGAGCAAAAGAGAAGGGGGAGAGAGAGCAAAAGAAAAGGTGGGAGAGAGAGCAAAAGAGAAGGGGGAGAGAGAGTAAAAGAGGGGGAGAGAGAGAACAAAAGAGAGGTGGGAGAGAGAGTGCAAAAGAGACAGGGGAGAGAGTGCAAAAGAGACAGGGGAGAGAGCGCAAAATAGAGGGGGAAGAGAGAGAGCAAGAGAGGGTTGAGAGAGAGAGAGCAAAATAGAGAGAGCAAGAGAGAGGGGAGAGAGAGCAAAAGAGAGGGCGAGAGAGAGAGAGCAAAAGAGAGGGTAGAGAGAGCGAGCAAAAGAGAGGGTGGAGAGAGCGAGCAAAAGAGAGGGTGGAGAGAGCGAGCAAAAGAGAGGGTGGAGAGAGAGAGAACAAAAGAGAGGAGGGAGAGAGAGAGAGCGCAGAAGAGAGGGGGAGAGAGTGCAAAAGAGAGGGGGATAGAGAAAGCAAAAGAGAGGGGAGAGAGCGCAAAAGAGAGAGGATAGAGAAAGCAAAAGAGAGGGGAGAGAGAGGGTGAAGAGAGAGAGAGCAAAATAGAGGGGGGGGAGCAAGGGGTGGGACCACTGTAGTGCAAAAAATGCCCCATGTACACGGGCTTTAGGAATAGTATTCTATAAATAAAAAGGTTATCAAATAAAAGCAAAGGTCACTTACAGATACCTATTTGAGTTTATTTACCGTAGAATTGCAAAATTCACAAATGCACAATAAAAAGACAATGCTAGAATACTTACTCTTTAAATTATAAGTAGATTTTTTTCTAACAAACAAATTTTACTTTTTACTGTATCATGTGACAGCAAACAGCCAATTACAGACTCACATACATATACAATGTGAACTCTTGCACATACTCAGTAGTAGCTGGTGCCTCAAAAAGTGTGCATATTTTTTATCAACTTGTTCAGATACTGCCCAAAAGCGGCGGCAGTCAAAGATGAGGGGCAATAGGTCTTACACTCAAACTGGATAAACACACTGTATAATAAACATATACACCACATGTATTCTTGCTTGGCACCTATAGAAAACCACAAAGCATTACAAGGGCACATAGAACAACTGATTAGGATTTTTATAGGTGTCAAACATGAATAAAACACTTTAGACAAGATCACCCCTCACCACACCCACAATTCAGTTTTACAAACTTTGGCCTAGATTTGGAGTTTGGCGGTAAAAGGGCTGTTAACGCTCCGCGGGCTTTTTTTCTGGCCGCACCATAAATTTAACTCTGGTATCGAGAGTTTAAACAAATGCTGCGTTAGGCTCCAAAAAAGGAGCGTAGAGCATTTTTACCGCAAATGCAACTCTCGATACCAGAGTTGCTTACGGACGCGGCCGGCCTCAAAAACGTGCTCGTGCACGATTCTCCCATAGGAAACAATGGGGCTGTTTGAGCTGAAAAAAAACCTAACACCTGCAAAAAAGCAGCGTTCAGCTCCTAACGCAGCCCCATTGTTTCCTATGGGGAAACACTTCCTACGTCTGCACCTAACACTCTAACATGTACCCCCGAGTCTAAACACCCCTAGCCTTACACTTATTAACCCCTAATCTGCCGCCCCCGCTATCGCTGACCCCTGCATATTTTTTTTAACCCCTAATCTGCCGCTCCGTAAACCGCCGCAACCTACGTTATCCCTATGTACCCCTAATCTGCTGCCCTAACATCGCCGACCCCTATATTATATTTATTAACCCCTAATCTGCCCCCCCTCAACGTCGCCGACACCTGCCTACACTTATTAACTCCTAATCTGCCGAGCGGACCTGAGCGCTACTATAATAAAGTTATTAACCCCTAATCCGCCTCACTAACCATATCATAAATAGTATTAACCCCTAATCTGCCCTCCCTAACATCGCCGACACCTAACTTCAATTATTAACCCCTAATCTGCCGAGCGGACCTCACCGCTACTATAATAAATGTATTAACCCCTAAAGCTAAGTCTAACCCTAATACTAACACCCCCCCTAAGTTAAATATAATTTTACATCTAACGAAATAAATTAACTCTTATTAAATAACTTATTCCTATTTAAAGCTAAATACTTACCTGTAAAATAAATCCTAATATAGCTACAATATAAATTATAATTATATTATAGCTATTTTAGGATTAATATTTATTTTACAGGCAACTTTTTAATTATTTTAACCAGGTACAATAGCTATTAAATAGTTAAGAACTATTTAATAGTTACCTAGTTAAAATAATAACAAATTTTACCTGTAAAATAAATCCTAACCTAAGATATAATTAAACCTAACACTACCCTATCAATAAATTAATTAAATAAACTACCTACAATTACCTACAATTAACCTAACACTACACTATCAATAAATTAATTAAACACAATTGCTACAAATAAATACAATTAAATAAACTAGCTAAAGTACAAAAAATAAAAAAGAACTAAGTTACAAAAAATAATAAAATATTTACAAACATAAGAAAAATATTACAACAATTTTAAACTAATTACACCTACTCTAAGCCCCCTAATAAAATA
The DNA here is from genome assembly GCF_027579735.1 of Bombina bombina. Classification (NCBI taxonomy): domain Eukaryota; kingdom Metazoa; phylum Chordata; class Amphibia; order Anura; family Bombinatoridae; genus Bombina; species Bombina bombina. Next base: position 82,007,320 of record NC_069503.1, read on the forward strand.
ACAAAGCCCCCCCAAAATAAAAAATTCCCTACCCTATTCTAAATTTAAAAAGTTACAAGCTCTTTTACCTTACCAGCCCTGAACAGGGCCCTTTGCGGGGCATGCCCCAAGAATTTCAGCTCTTTTGCCTGTAAAAGAATAAATACAATACCCCCCCCCCAACATTACAACCCACCACCCACATACCCCTAATCTAACCCAAACCCCCCTTAAATAAACCTAACACTAAGCCCCTGAAGATCTTCCTACCTTGTCTTCACCATACCAGGTTCACCGATCCGTCCTGGCTCCAACATCTTCATCCAACCCAAGCGGGGGTTGGCGATCCATCATCCGGTGCTGAAGAGGTCCAGAAGAGGCTCCAAAGTCTTCCTCCTATCCGGCAAGAAGAGGACATCCGGACCGGCAAACATCTTCTCCAAGCGGCATCTTCAATCTTCTTCCATCCGGTGCGGAGCGGGTCCATCTTGAAGCAGGCGACGCGGATCCATCCTCTTCTTCCGTTGTCTCCCGACGAATGACGGTTCCTTTAAGGGACGTCATCCAAGATGGCGTCCCTCGAATTCCGATTGGCTGATAGGATTCTATCAGCCAATCGGAATTAAGGTAGGAATATTCTGATTGGCTGATGGAATCAGCCAATCAGAATCAAGTTCAATCCGATTGGCTGATCCAATCAGCCAATCAGATTGAGCTCGCATTCTATTGGCTGATCGGAACAGCCAATAGAATGCGAGCTCAATCTGATTGGCTGATTGGATCAGCCAATCGGATTGAACTTGATTCTGATTGGCTGATTCCATCAGCCAATCAGAAAATTCCTACCTTAATTCCGATTGGCTGATAGAATCCTATCAGCCAATCGGAATTCGAGGGACGCCCATCTTGGATGACGTCCCTTAAAGGAACCGTCATTAGTCGGGAGACAACGGAAGAAGAGGATGGATCCGCGTCGCCTGCTTCAAGATGACCCGCTCCGCACCGGATGGAAGAAGATTGAAGATGCCGCTTGGAGAAGATGTTTGCCGGTCCGGATGTCCCTCTTCTTGCCGGATAGGAGGAAGACTTTGGAGCCTCTTCTGGACCTCTTCAGCACCGGATGATGGATCGCCAACCCCCGCTTGGGTTGGATGAAGATGTTGGAGCCAGGACGGATCGGTGAACCTGGTATGGTGAAGACAAGGTAGGAAGATCTTCAGGGGCTTAGTGTTAGGTTTATTTAAGGGGGGTTTGGGTTAGATTAGGGGTATGTGGGTGGTGGGTTGTAATGTTGGGGGGGGGGGTATTGTATTTATTCTTTTACAGGCAAAAGAGCTGAAATTCTTGGGGCATGCCCCGCAAAGGGCCCTGTTCAGGGCTGGTAAGGTAAAAGAGCTTGTAACTTTTTTAATTTAAAATAGGGTAGGGAATTTTTTATTTTGGGGGGCTTTGTTATTTTATTAGGGGGCTTAGAGTAGGTGTAATTAGTTTAAAATTGTTGTAATATTTTTCTTATGTTTGTAAATATTTTATTATTTTTTGTAACTTAGTTCTTTTTTATTTTTTGTACTTTAGCTAGTTTATTTAATTGTATTTATTTGTAGCAATTGTGTTTAATTAATTTATTGATAGTGTAGTGTTAGGTTAATTGTAGGTAATTGTAGGTAGTTTATTTAATTATTTTATTGATAGGGTAGTGTTAGGTTTAATTATATCTTAGGTTAGGATTTATTTTACAGGTAAATTTGTTATTATTTTAACTAGGTAGCTATTAAATAGTTCTTAACTATTTAATAGCTATTGTACCTAGTTAAAATAAATACCAAGTTGCCTGTAAAATAAATATTAATCCTAAAATAGCTATAATATAATTATAATTTATATTGTAGCTATATTAGGATTTATTTTACAGGTAAGTATTTAGCTTTAAATAGGAATCATTTATTTAATAAGAGTTAATTAATTTCGTTAGATGTAAATTATATTTAACTTAGGGGGGTGTTAGTGTTAGGGTTAGACTTAGCTTTAGGGGTTAATACATTTATTAGAATAGCGGTGAGCTCCGGTCGGCAGATTAGGGGTTAATAATTGAAGTTAGGTGTCGGCGATGTTAGGGAGGGCAGATTAGGGGGTTAATACTATTTATGATAGGGTTAGTGAGGCGGGTTAGGGGTTAATAACTTTATTATAGTAGCGCTCAGGTCCGCTCGCAGATTAGGGGTTAATAAGTGTAGGTAGGTGTCGGCGACGTTGAGGGGGGCAGATTAGGGGTTAATAAATATAATATAGGGGTCGGCGGTGTTAGGGGTAGCAGATTAGGGGTACATAGGGATAACGTAGGTGGCGGCGCTTTGCGGTCGGAAGATTAGGGGTTAATTATTTTAAGTAGCTGGCGGCGATGTTGTGGGGGGCAGGTTAGGGGTTAATAAATGTAATACAGGGGTCGGCGGGGTTAGGGGCAGCAGATTAGGGGTACATAAGTATAACGTAGGTGGCGGTCGGCAGATTAGGGGTTAAAAATTTTAATCGAGTGGCGGCGATGTGGGGGGAGCTCGGTTTAGGGGTACATAGGTAGTTTATGGGTGTTAGTGTACTTTAGGGTACAGTAGTTAAGAGCTTTATAAACCGGCGTTAGCCAGAAAGCTCTTAACTCCTGCTATTTTCAGGCGGCTGGAGTTTTGTCGTTAGAGCTCTAACGCTCACTTCAGAAACGACTCTAAATACCCGGCGTTAGAAAGATCCCATTGAAAAGATAGGATACGCAATTTACGTAAGGGGATCTGCGGTATGGAAAAGTCGCGGCTGAAAAGTGAGCGTTAGACCCTTTAATCACTGACTCCAAATACCAACGGGCGGCCAAAACCAGCGTTAGGAGCCTCTAACGCTGGTTTTGACGGCTACCGCCAAACTCCAAATCTAGGCCTTTGCCTCCTATGGAGGTGGTGAAGTAAGTTTGTGCTAGATTTCTATGTTGATATGCGGCTTCTCAGCATTTTGGAAGCCCGTTTCCTCTAAAAGTACAGTGAATGTCAGACAGATGTGAAGGGAGTATCACCTATTGAATGCAATGGTTTTCCTTGCGGAAGATCTATTTCATAGGTTCTCTGTTATCGGTCAGAGATTCATCTCCTACCTCCCTTTTTCGGATCAGCAATATACTCTCATATTCCATTACCTCTACTGATAACTGTTTCAGTACTGGTTTGGCTATCTGCTATATGTGGATGCGTGTCTTTTAGTAAGTATGTTTTCATTACTTAAGACACTCTCAGCTATGGTTGGCACTTTATGTATTATTATAAGGTTCTAAATATATGTATTGTACTTATATTTGCCATAAGTCAGGGTTTATGTATATTTCCCTTTTGCAGACTAATCAGTTTCATATTTGGGAAAAAACATATTTAGGGAAATATTTCTCTTACCTGGGGTATAGTCTTTTTTTCAAATTGACTGCTTTTTCATTAAATTTTCGCAGGCAAAATTAGGCTTGCGAGGCGCAAAATGCTGATGTTTATTGCGTCATTCTTGGAGCGAAAATGTTTTTGCTGTGAAAGTATGTCCGGAGACGCAAGTTCGTCATTTCCAGCGTCTTAGTTGACCCCGAGCTTCTTGCACAAGGTTGCGTCTGCAATGACGCGAGTGTGTCACTTCCGGATGTTGTTAGCGCCAAAAAAAAATTAATTTGGCGTTATGCGTCATGCTTGGCACCAAATAATTCCATTATTTAAAACTCCATTCCTATGTGCCTCTTGCCTTTTTCTATGTCAGAGGGCTATGCGGTTTGCATTTTTTTCCCATTCCTGAAATTGCCATATAAGGAAATTGATAATTTTGCTTTATATGTTTTTTTTTTTCTCTTACATTTGCAAGATGTCTCAATCTGATCCTGTCTCAGAAACCACTGTTGGAACCCTGCTGCCTGATAGCAGTTCTACCAAAGCTAATTGTATCTGTTGTAAATTTGTTGAGATTATATCTCCAGCTGTGGTATGTAATAGTTGTCATGATAAGCTTTTACATTCAGAGAATGTATCCATCAGTAAAAGTACAATGCCTAATGTACATGATATCCCTGTGAATATAAAAGATTTTGTTGCTGATGCGATTCAGAAGGCTTTGTCTGCTATCCCGCCTTCTAATAAATGTAAAAGGTCTTTTAAAACTTCTCATAAAGTTGATGAAATTTCAAATGACCGACAACATACTGAATTATCCTCCTCTGATGAGGATCTATCTGATTCAGAAGATCCTACCTCAGATATTGACACTGACAAATCTACTTATTTATTTAAAATGGAGTATATTCGTTCCTTGTTAAAAGAGGTGTTGATTACGTTGGATATTGAGGAAACTAGGCCTCTTGATACTAAAACTAGTAAACGTTTAAACTCTGTTTATAGACCTCCTGTGGTTACTCCAGAGGTTTTTTCCAGTTCCTGATGCTATTTCTGATATGATTTATAAGGAATGGAATCGCCCCTGGCACTTCCTTTATCCCTTCTTCAAGGTTTAAAAATTTTATAATTTGCCAGCAGTTAGTTTGGAGTTTTAGGAAAAGATCCCTAGAGTTGATGGGGTTATTTCTACTCTTGCCAAACGTACTACCTATTCCTATGGAAGATATTACTTCCTTTAAAAGGGACAGTCTACCATAGAATTGTTATTGTTTTAAAAGATAGATAATCCCTATATTACCCATTCCCCAGTTTTGCTTAACCAACACAGTTATATTAATACACATTTTAACTCTGTGATTACCTTGTATCTATGAAACTTCTTCCAGCCCCCTGATCACATGACTGTGACTGTTTATTATCTATTGTCTTAAATTTAGCATTGTTTTGTGCTAAATCTTAAATAACCCCCATGTGCCTGAACACAGTGTTATCTATATGGCCCACGTGTACTTTCTGTCTATTTGTGTTGAAAAGAGATTTAAAAAGCATGTGATAAGAGGCAGCCCTCAAAGGCTTAGAAATTAGCATATGAGCCTACCTATGTTTAATTTAAACCAAGAATACCAAGGGAAAAAAAGCAAATTTGATGATAAAAGTAAATTGGAAAGTTGATTAAAATTAAAAGTCCTATCTGAAATAATGAAAGTTTAATTTATACTAGGATCCTTTAGATAGGAAACTTCAATCTTATCTAAGGAAAGCTTATTTATATTCTGGCTATCTTCTCAGGCCTGCCATTTCTATGGCTGATGTTGCAGCTGCATCAACTTTTTGGTTGGAAAGTTTAGCTCAACAGGAAACAGCTCCTGATTTGTCTAGCATTGTTTGCTTGCTTCAACATGCTAATCATTTTATCTGTGATGCCATTTTTCATATCATCAAAATTGATGTTAAATCTATGTATTTAGCTATTTTTATGCTAGAAGAACTTTGTGGCTCAACTATTGGAATGCTGACATGGTATCTAAATCTAGATTACTATCTCTTTCTTTCCAAGGTAACTAATTTATTTGGTTCTCAGTTGATTCGATTATTTCAACTGTCACTGGGGGGAAGGGATTTTTTTTTTGTTGCCCCAGGATAAATGACCTAAGGGTAAATCTAAAGCTTCTAAACGTTTTCGTTCCTTTGACAAAATAAGGAACAGAAAACCAAATCCTTCCCCAAAGAATCTGGTTCCAATTGGAAACCCTTCTTCAAGTTGGTTATAAATCCAGAGCCGTTTAAGAAACCAAAACCAGCCCCCAAGTCTGCATGAAGGTGTGGCCCTCCATTCCAGCCTCAGCTGGTAGGGGCAGCAGATTAAGATCCTTCTAAAGAAATTGGGCAGATAATGTCCACAATCAATGGATTCAGAGTATTGTCTCTCAAGGGTACCGAATAGGATTCAGAGTAAAACCTCCTGTGAGAAGATTTTTTCTCTCACGCATCCCAGCAAATCCAGTAAAGGCCCAGGCTTTTCTGAAGTGTGTTTCAGACCTGGAGCTTTCAGGAGTAATCATACCAGTTCCGTTTCAGGAACAGGGTCTGGGGTTTTATTCAAATCTATTCATTGTCCCAAATAAAGAAAATTCATTCAGGCCAGTTCTGGATCAGAAAATTTTGAATCGTTTTGTAAGAGTGCCAACTTTCAAAATGGTGACTATAAGGACGATTCTGTCTTTTGTTCAGCAAGGTCATTATATGTCCACAATAGACTTACAGGATGCATATCTTCATATTCCGATTCATCCAGACTACTTTCAGTTTCTGAGATTCTCTCTTCTAGACAAGGGCATTACCAATTTGTCGCTCTTCCATTTGGCCTATCGACAGCTCCAAGAATATTATTCAAAGGTTCTAGGTGCCCTACTCCCTATAATCAGAGAACAGGGTATTACAGTGTTTCCTTATTTGGACAATATATTGGTACTAGCTCAGTCTTTACATTCTGCAGAATATTACACAAATCAACTAGTGTTGTTTCTTCAAAGACATGGTTGGAGGATCAATTTACCAAAAAGTTCCTTGATTCCTCAGATATGGGTCACCTTTATTAGGTTTCCAGATAGATTCAGTATCTATGGACTCTTCTTTAACAGACAAGAGACGATTAAAATTGGTTTCAGTTTGTCGGAACCTTCAGTTTTAATCATTCCCTTCAGTAGCTTTGTGCATGGAAGTTTTAGGTCTCATGACTGCAGCATCGGACGCGATCCTCTTTGCTCGTTTTCATATGAGACCTTTCCAGCTTTGTATGCTGAATCAATGGTGCAGGGATTATACAAAGATATCACAATTAATATCCTTAAATCCCAATGTTCGACTCTCTCTGACTTGGTGGTTAGATCACCATCGTATAGTCAAGGGGCCTCTTTTGTTCGTCCAATTTGGACTGTGATCACAACAGATGCAAGTCTTTCCGCCTCTAGTTCTTCTTCCAAGAGTGATTTCCAAGATCATCATGGAACAATCGTTTGTGTTGCCTGGTAGCTCCAGCATGGCCTCACAGGTTTTGGTATGCGGATCTTGTTCGAATGTCCAGTTGCCAACCTTTGCCACTTCCTTTAAGACCAGACCTTCTGTCTCAAGGTCTGTTTTTTCATCAGGATCTCAAATCAATTAAATTGAAGGTATGGAAATTGAACGCCTAGTGCTTAGTCATAGAGGTTTCTCTGACTCAGTGATTAATACTATGTTACAGGCTTGTAAAATCTGTTTCTAGGAAGATTTATTATCGAGTTTGGAAGACATATTTCATGGTGTTCTTCTCATAAATTCTCTTCTTTTAGAATTCCTAGAATTTTACAGTTTCTTCAGGAAGGTTTGTCTGCAAGTTCCTTGAAGGTACAAAATCTCTGCTCTTTCTGTTTTATTTGACAGAAAGATTGCTAAGCTTCCTGATATTCACTGTTTTGTACAGGCTTTGGTCCTTATTAAGCCTGTCATTAACTCAATCTCTCCTCCTTGAAGTCTTAATTTGGTTTTAAAGGCTTTACAGGCTCCTCTGTTTGAGCCTATGCATTCTTTGGACATTAAACTACTTTCTTGGAAAGTGTTGTTCCTTTTGGCAATCTCTTCTGCTAGAAGAGTTTCCGAATTATCTGCCCTTTTCTTGTGAATCTCCTTTTCTGATTTTCCATCAGGATAAGGCAGTTTTGCAGACTTCATTTAAATTTCTACCTAAAGTTGTGAATTCTAACAACATTAATAGAGAAATTGTTGTTCCTTCTTTGTGTCCTAATTCTAAGAATACTTTGGAGAGATCCTTAAATTATTTGGATGTTGTACGAGCTTTAAAATATATTGTTGAAGCTACTAAAGACTTCAGGAAAACGTCTAGTCTATTTGTTGTCTTTTCTGGTTCTAGGAAAGGTCAGAAGGCTTCTGCCATTTCTTTGGCATCTTGGTTAAAGCTTTTGATTCATCAGGCTTATTGGAGTCGGATCAGACCCCGCCTCAGAGAATTACAGCTCATTCTACTAGATCAGTCTCCACTTCGTGGGCTTTTAAGAGGGAAGCTTCAGTTGATCAGATTGCAAAGCAGCAACTTGGTCTTCTTTGCATACATTTACTAAATTCTACGCCGTTTTGATGTATTTGCTTCCTCGAAAGCAGTTTTTTGGTAGAAAAGTTCTTCAGGTCAGCTGTTTCAGTTTGATTCCTCTGCTTACGTTTAAGTTTTTTTCTTTTCATTTATGAGAATAAACTTATATTTTGGGTTGTGGATTAATTTTTTCAGCGGAAAATGGCTGTTATTATTTTTATTCCTCCCTCTCTAGTGACTCTTCTGTGGAGTTCCACATCTTGGGTATTACTATCCAATACGTCCACTAGCTCATGGACTCTTGCCAATTACATGAAAGAAAACATAATTTATGTAAGAACTTACCTGATAAATCAATTTCTTTCATATTGGCAAGAGTCCATGAGACCCACCCTTTTTATGGTGGTTATGATTTTTTGTATAAAGCACAATTATTTCCAATTCCTTTTTGATGCTTTTTACTCCTTTCTTTATCACCCCACTACTTGGCTATTCGGTAAACTGAATTGTGGTGTGGTGAGGGGTGTATTTATAGGCATTTTAGAGGTTTGGGAAACTTTGCCCCTCCTGTAGGATTGTAATATCCCATACGTCACTAGCTCATGGAACTTTGCCAATATAAAAGGAAATTAATTTTATCAGGTAAGTTCTTACATAAATTATGTTTTTCCCCTCATCTATGTATGCTATTGAGGGGCAATTATGTACATATATTAAAGACTTTAGAAATAAGGTTCCATTACATTACAGAACCTAAAGAACTTAATACAAACTAAACCTTTTACACTTTTTAGAGCTTCCAGTATGGTTATATATATGCTGAATTACTATTTGGCCATTTACATTTATTATTTTATTAAATCAAAGGCATTATAAAAAACTGGCATAATATACAATACAAAATATACTTTTTTTTTCATTTTTATGCTTTTGAATATTTCCAGCAGAGAAACAGGAAGACATTATCAGAAAATAACCAAGTATAAACCAGTCACATCTGAATCTAAAAATGAGATTAGAAGTTTCCACCATCAGCAGTAAATGTACCAGTTCCACGCTTTATTGTGGTCGCATTATACTCCATGTCAGGCTTTTCTTTCTTAATCTCTAACCGTTCCGGTACAACCACTGGAAAACCTGAGAACAAGAAATCGTAACCAATCACATATATTGCGCAATGACCGTTATCCGTAACTGTGATGGAAACTGTAGAATTGTTTTCTATTTTCAGGTGATTATTTATTGTTGGAAAAAGGTAATTGATAGTTGTAGTAAGACTGTTTACTAATGACTGTAAACCCAGGTATTTTGCTAGTCATTTATATAAATTATATAGATTACCAATGAAAAGAATAGATGCACAATAAAGAATGTTCCCTGTGGGCAACGTCATCTCACATTCCCCAGTTATAATAATACTGTACCAATAGAATGTTTCTGTAAGGTCAACAATGGTACTGAACAAGATGTTTGTGAAATGCAAGATATTAATTTTAGCAGTTCATCAAGGCAAGATTCAGAGACAATATATTACTATACCTTCCGGGGTAGCTTCTTCCACCTGAGAAAAATCTTCCTCAGATTCTGCTGTTGTGTCTCTAATGAAACTGGGATCATGTGGACCCTTTCAATATTTTCGATTAATGAAATATCACTTTCTTTGGCTATCTTGATTTCTTTATCTATTGAAGATATTCCTTTATCTATTGCTATCACAGATGATGTGGAAGTTGTGCGTCTATCTGTACTGTTGGTGCTCTGTTTATGGAGTGGATTTTATATTAATTGTAGAAATACTCAGAGGATGATCTAAACTTACATCACCCATAGTCCATGTATACTTATCTGATTTTCTAGAAAGTCGGAAGTACTTGTGGATTTATTTTTAAAACCTAACATTTTACCAGTTTGTATTTTGGCTGTTAGTGTTGAATGAAATCGGTCAAAATCTGTAGACTTGTCCTCTGTAATCTTCAACTCTGTCATTTGTACTTGTATCAATCATCTGTTTGTTCAAACAATGTCCGCACACAGAGCATTTTGCATTGCCTTTTAGTATAGGAATACTGCGTATATGAGACATTTTTAGTGCTTGTAAATTAGATATTTCTTCAGGTGTCATCACTTTCGGTCTATAGTTGGTAGTATTGGAGATAGTTTTAATTTTCTTTAAAGGAACACCTTCATGATTGTCATCACTTTCGGTCTTATAGTTGGTAGTATTGAAGATAGTTTAACTTGGTTTACTAGGAACACCTTTCTGTATGGTTGTAGATGTAGCCGGTATATCAGAAGCTTTAGCCGGTACATCAGGAGCTTTCATTGATGTTGACGGTTTATGAAAATTGAGATAGAGTTGATCTCTTGGTGGCTGAAGATGTAGAAGGAAATGGAGTTGATACCGCAACGTGAATTAAATCTTGTGGGGAAGCGCATCATCTTTCAAATACTTCCGTACACCATGGGTGTAGTAAGAATCCTCTGTAAAATGCAAAGAACACATACGATATCTGTTACCCTTGTTGGTTTCAAATACCAATTTAACCACCTCTTCTAATCTGTCTTCATATTGTTTAGTTTGTTTAAGCATTGTCTAATCCTGTCAACACTTTTAGGGAAAACGTGAAAAGTAACTGCAGGATTTGATTTTCCTCTTCTAGTGAGTACATGGGCCACCCATTCACATCCTTACAGTCCTGGCATCGTTGGGGTAGTAATATTGGTCTGTAAGTAAAGATAAATAAATAAATACAATTTACAATAAATAAATAATATATATCTATTTTACATTTAGGTATACCTTGGAGATATTGCAGGTTTGGTTCCAGACCACTTCAATAAAAGATATGTAAGCAATAAAGTGAGTCACACAATTTTTTTTTATCCTAGTGCATATAAAAGTTATATTTACACTATACTGCAGTCTATTAATTGTGCAATAGCATCATGTCTAAAAACACAATATACATACCTTAAAAATACTTTATTGCTGAGCACTGGCTTGGAAAGCAATGGACATACTTGGAAGTTTAAACTGCCCCATATTTACAACCTTTGGTTACCTGAATGTCAACCCCTGTAATAATTTGTTCACAGCAAGTTATAATAAAAAATATATAATAAAAAAAATTGTAAAAAAATACTTTATTGATAAGAATGTTAACCATCATCTGAGCCTTCAGTGAGTCATAATATTTTTGCTGGTGTTGTGTGTGTATGTATATTATAAATATATAATATATATATATATATATACATATATGTGTGTGTGTGTATTTATGTTTATTCATGTGTATTTATATATATATATATATATATATATATATATATATATTATATATATATATATATATATATATATATATTATATATATATATATATATATATATATATATATAGGAAAATGTCACTGATAGACCTGCTCAACACCGGGTTGCCACAATCCTTCAATTTATAAAAAGAGCAATATCTGCAAAGCGCAATAAAGCGAAGCGCAATAAAATGAGGTGTACCTTATTATTATTATTATTTATGTATATATATATACACACACTGTATATACAGTATATATATATAAAAATTACAAAAACTCAATAGTGAACTCTATCTACATACATACATACATCTTTGTATCTCTTTCAATATCTATACATTTTTATATATGTGGTGTGTGATGTTTAGTGTAAGTGCCTCTGTTCATGAATTTACAGCTCTGTCCTGTATATAACAGCCACTTTAATTCTATGTTAACGGGTACTTACTTTATTAATTAAAGATGCTCCGATTTTCTCCATATTGCTGTCTTAATATACATTGATTGCTTCAGCAGAGTCTTTTATCTCAGGAACGTTCCCGACAACAGGAAGTGGGGAACTAACAGGAAGTAGCAGGAAGTGGGGAACTATCAGGAAGCAGCAGAAATTTGGGAGAAAGTAGCAGGAAGTGGGGAACTAACAGGAAGTGGGGAACTAACAGGTAGTAGCAGGAAGTGGGGGACCAAAAAAGGAAGTATATCATCTAAACTAACAACAGCCTATACAGGACAATATATATCAAAGTATTAAAATAAAACCAGTATTTCAGTGTGCAGATAATAACCTTTTTTATAGGACTAATATTACGTGTTAAAAGACATACTTTCGAGAGTTTACGGTCTTCCTCTAGTCAGAAGGAAATAGAAACAATATGATAAAATTGTGATGTCCTGACAATAAGGAGGTCTATGGAGACCAGAGGTGACATAATATGAGATCAAGGAGAATGTTGTAAATAACAGAAGATCACTTATACTGGTTAATAACGCAGAAGGGTTAGAATGCATAGGACACTATATTAATAAAATACAATAAATACTCTAACCCATTTGGACAACATTATACACAGACTGGCCACTCCATTGGAAACCTCACATTTTAAAATACTGAAAGTGAACTTTAAAAGCTATTTACACCAAATATATTGTCACACTTATATAAACGGGACAGTAAAGTCAAAATTACCCTTTCCTGATTTAGATAGAGCATACAATTTTAAACAACTTTCCAATTTACTTCTGTCATTGCATGTGTTTTGTTCTTTTGGTATCTTTTATTGAAGCGTAAAACTAGTTAGGCTCAAAAGAGATCAGGAGTGTGCACGTGTCTTTAGTATTCTATGGCAGCAGTGTGTTGCAACATTGTAAAACTAAACTACAAATAATGTTGCAAACACTGCTGCATAGAGTTCTAAAGACACGTGCACACTCCTAAGCTCTTATGAGCCTACCTAGTTTTACTCTTCCAGCTAACCCTTAGAAACCTAGGATATTGTGCGTGTAAACTTATTCCCCCATAGAAGTCAATGGAGCAAAGAAAGTGGGAACAAACCCTACTCGCGCGCACGTCAATCTGGGGAGGGTTATAAGGCCATTTGCAAACAAATTAAAGTCCATCATTCTATAGTGAGAAAGATTAGTCACAAGTGGAAAATATTTAAGACAGTTGCCAATCTTCCCAGAAGTGGATGTCCCAGCAAATTCATCCCAAAATCAGACCTTGCAATGCTCAGAGAAATTGCAAAAAAAAAAAAAAAAACCAAGAGTTACATCTCAGACTCTACAGGCCTCATGTTAAATGTTAAAGTTCATGACAGTACAATTAGAAAAAGACTAACAAGTATGATTTGTATGGAAGGGTCGCTAGGAGAAAGCCTCTTCTCTCTAAAAAGAAAATGGCAACATGGCTTAGGTTTGCAAAGTTGCATCTGAACAAATCACAAAACTTCTGGAACAATGTCCTTTGGACAGACGAGACCAAAGTAGAGATGTTTGGCCATAATGCACAGCGCCACGTTTGGCGAAAACAAACACAGCATATCAGCACAAATGCCAACTGTCAAGCAAGGTGGTGGAGGGTGATGATTTGGGCTTGTTTTGCAGCCTCAGGACATGGGCACCTTGTAGTTATTGAGTCGACCATGAACTCCTCTGTATACCAAAGTATTCTAGAGTCAAATGTGAGGCCATCTGTCTGACAGCTAAAGCTTGGCCGAAATTGGGTCATGCAACAGTACAATGATCCCAAGCACACCAGAAAATCTACAAAAGAATGGTTGAAAAATAAAATAATCAAGGTGTTGAAATGGCCCAGTTGAAGTCCAGATCTCAACTCTATTGAAATTCTTTGGTGGGACCTTAAGAGAACTGTGCATAAACGAATGCCTGCAAACCTCAATGAACTTAAGCAACGTTCTAAAGAAGAGTGGGTCACAATTCCCACAACGATGTGAGAGACTGATAAAGTCATACAGAAAACGATTACTTCAAGTTATTGCGGTTAAAGGTGGTCTACAAGCTATTGAATCATAAAGTGTAATTAGTTTTTCACACATGGGTTCTCCATTTTGGCTATTTTTGTTAAATAAATCATGACAGGTTGTAATATGTCATGTGTTGTTCATCTGAGGTTGTATTTACCTAATTTTAAGACTTACTAAGGATTAGATGATTTTTATTATGTCCTGATACGTAAAACCATAGAATTCAAAGAGGTTGTACTTTCTTTTTCACAGGACTGTATATACAAACATACATATACATATTTAGACATGTATCTGTATGTTAAAGCCCTTTGCCTTTTTTTTCTAACACCTGAGACTTATATAATAAAGCCCTGTGTTACTATGATTGTAACTGTACTTTGTAATGTATTTTTTATGTGTTTTGTAAACCCTTTTTTTCTTTCATGATTCAGATAGAGCATGCAATTTTAAGCAATTTTCTAATTTACTCCTATTATCAAATTGTCTTTGTTCTCTTGGTATGCTTTGTTGAATGAGCAGCAATGCTGGTTGCTGACTGAACACATGGGTTAGCCAATGACAATCAGCATTTATATGCAACAACCAATCACCAGCTAGAACCTAAGTTCTTTGCTGTTCCTGAGCTTTCTTTCAGCAAAGGATAACAAGAAAAGGAAGCAAAATAAATAATTGAAGTGAATTGGAAAGTTGTTTAAAATTGTATTCTATATCTGAATTATGAAAAAAAAATTGGGGTTTCATGTCCCTTTAAAGAAAATTTTTGGGTTTCAAGTCCCTTTAAGGTAATTCATCGTATCTATATAACAACAGCTAAAATTAATAAATGGCATAGAATTTTGTTCAAGATGTAAATTTTTAGATGCTGATTTAATACACAATTTCTGGTCTTGCCCCGAAAAATAAAAAATTCTGGAATAGGGTAAGTTTTTGGTTATCTGCAAATTTGTGTTACAGAAAACTCAAGTTTTTTTTATTATTTAAAAGGAAATCACCCATTTTAACACTTTATTAATAAAACAATTCTGTGCAACAGACACCTAATTCTAAAATATTGCAAAAATAAAAGAGAAACAAGTATTTCTGAGCTTATAAAGAGGTTAACAAGCAATAATTGAACAATTTGCCATTTCTACCTATATTAAAGAATACTGTAAGAAATGGTTAATTTTAATCAAACACTATCCAGAGAAGATTTAAATTAAAGGACAGTCAACACCAACATTTTTAATGTTTAAAAAGATAGATAACGCCTTAAAGGGACAATATATCCAAAAAAAATGTAATTCATGATTCAGATAGAGGATGCAATTTTAAGTAACTTTCTCATTTACTCCTATTATCAATTTTTTTTGTTCTCTTGTTATCTTTATTTAAAAAGCAGGAATGTAAAGCTTAAAGGGACATAATACTCATATGCTAAATCACTTGAAACTGATGCAGTATAACTGTAAAAAGCTGACAGGAAAATATCACCTGAGCATCTCTATGTAAAAAAGGAAGATATTTTACCTCACAATTTCCTCAGCTCAGCAGAGTAAGTTCTGTGTAAAAAGTTATACTCAGCTGCTGCTCAGCTGCAGGTAAAATTTTTTTTAAAAAAATGAAGAAATGAACAGCAGCCAATCAGCATCAGCAGTGCTGAGGTCATGAACTCTTTTACTGTGATCTCATGAGATTTCACTTAACTCTCATGAGATTTCATTGTAAACTTCCTTACACTTAATAGGGAAATAACATGAGAGTGCACGAGGCTCATCCCTTCGGCTGTCCCGGGACAGACATACTCATATGCTGCTTAGAAGTCCTTTACAATGGGATGTGGCTACTGAGGAACTTTTGAGGTAAAATATCTTTCTTTTTTACATAGAGATGTTCAGGTGATATTTTCTAGTCAGCTTTTTACAGCTATGCTGCATCACTTTCAAGTGTTTAAACATTTGGGTATTATGGCCCTTTAAGAGCCGGACCATTTTTGGCTCAGAACCTGGGTTATGCTTGCTTATTGGTTTGCTAAATGTAGCCACCAATAAGCAAGCGCTATCCAGGGTGCTGAACCTAAAATGGACTGGCTCCTAAGCTTTAAATCCCTACTTTTTAAATAAAGATAGCAAGAGAACAAATAAAAATTGATAGAAGGAGTAAATTAGAAAGCTGCTTAAAATTGCTGCTCTATCTGAATCCTGAAAGAAAAATGTGGGTTTAGTGTCCCTTTAACTACCCATTCGCCAGTTTTGCACAACCAACATTGTTATATTAATATACTTTACAACATTTAAACCTCTAAGCCACAAATGCAGGTGTGGCCACAGCACAAATATCGCTGAAGCAAACGGAGGAGACTTACCAAGCCCCAAATTCAGTATAAACAAACAATGTCCTCCAGCTTCTGAAATTTAAAATTGACCCAACAAACAAGTGCTTTCCAGAGTAATGAACCAAAAATGGGCCATCTCCTTAGCCTAGATGCCTTCTTTTTCAAATAAAGATAACAAGAGAACGAAGAAAAATTGATAATAGGAGTAAATTAGAAAGTTGCTTAAAATTGCCTGCTCTATCTGAATCATGAAATAAAAAAAATTGGGTTTAGTATCCCTTTAAAATTGCTGTGATGAGAGTGAGAGTGGGAGTGTGACGTCACCGGATGGGGCGTGGCTTATAGCCGTTTAAGTCTATGTTGGAGTTACTAAGTTAGATGTGTTGTACAAGCTGTTTACTTCTATGCTCTGCAATAATATAGCGTTGTACCTTCTATGCTGTATCCTGCATGTCATGACATGTCAGAAGTACTTGCCTGTGCTTCTGTTTCCTGAGTAATGACAATGTCAAAGTTTACCCCACCCGAGCCTTTTGATTTCTCTCAGCCTGCAGCTTGGCCCACATGGCGTCAGCAGTTTCAACGCTTCAGGATTGCTTCCAAACTGTACAAGGAGAGTGGTGAAGTACAAGTTAATTCTCTTTTAAACTCTATTGGGAAAGATGTGGAGCCAGTGTTTAATGCCTTTACATTCCAAGAAGGGGAAGAATTTGACTTTGAAATAGTTATGAACAAATTCAGTGCTCACTTTATGCCCAAAAGAAATATGATTCATTTGTGCGCAGCCTGTATGAACTAGCTGAATTCTGTGAGTTTGGTGTTGCTAAGAAGAGCAAATCAGAGGTAAAATAGTCATAGGAATTGCAGATGCTGAGGTCTCACTGAAGCTACAGTTGGAGGCTGAATTAACGTTATTAGAATGGCCCGCCAGATTGAACTGGTGAAAAAGTGAGATCTGAGGTCTGAAAGTATTGTGAATGAAGTGCAGCAAGAGTTTAGGAGAGCAGCAGGTGAAAGGCACAGTGTGAGCAGTAGACCAAGGGCAAAAGATAGGCACAGAAGCGGATGGGCGCAGCAGGCTCCCTGCGCGCAGTGTAACCAAACCCATGATCAGAATGTTGTATGCTCCGCTAAAGATAAAAGATGTAGAAAGTGTAACCGAATGGGCCATTTTGAAGTGGTGTGTAAAACTGAATACATTAAGGAGATGCAGGTGGATAGTGACCAGGAGGGTAAGAAGTGTCCTTTGTAGAGTCTGTTGTTGAACGGTCTGGTTCAGACGAAGATTGGTGGGTTAACCTTACTGTAATGGGAGCCAAGGTTGCCTTCAAGATTGACAAGGGAGCAGACATCACTGTTATGTCCCTTGCAGCATCCATAAAACTGCCTCGACAGCCTCAGCTCAACAAAAGTGGTTGCCGCATCGATTGTGTGGGAAAATGTCTTGCCACCT
Source organism: Bombina bombina (assembly GCF_027579735.1). Lineage (NCBI taxonomy): Eukaryota > Metazoa > Chordata > Amphibia > Anura > Bombinatoridae > Bombina > Bombina bombina. The sequence goes on from NC_069503.1 coordinate 82,024,852, forward strand.
GCGAGTACAAGCAGAGGGAATTCACCATGTGGGTACATGTAATTAGAGGTCAGTGTGTTAACAACCTTTTGAGCAGGAAAGCAGCCTGTGGTTGGGCCTTGTCGCCAGAGTGAATGAGATTTCGGAAGACATGTTTGGTGAATTGGGCCTACTGAATTGCATCCCAGTCCGAATATCAGTTAAAAGTGATGTAGTCCCATACAGCATTACCACTCCTCCTAGAATTCTGTTCCCGCTCATGCCTCAAGTGGAGAAGGAACTTCTGTGTATGAAGAATATGGGAGTTATTGAAGAGGTTGTTGAAGCAACTGACTGGTGTGCCCTCATTGTGCCTGTTGTGAAGAAAACTGGGAAGGTACGCATTTGCGTAAATTTGAAAAGGCTGAATGAGGCAGTGAAGAGAGAGATATGTTCTGCCGACCCTTGAGTACATAGCTCCGAAACTGACTAGGGCAAAGTTCTTCTCTACACTGGATGCTTCCAGCGGCTTCTGGCAGATACCTCTAGATCCACAGTTCCGCAAACTATCTACCTTCATTACACCCGTAGGTCGGTTTTGCTTCTGCAGACTCTTCTTTGGGATATCCTCTGCTCCCGAAATCTTTTCAATAGAAACAAGTTCCCTCCTAAGGGACCATGAGGGCATGGACGACATTTTAGTTTATGGGTCTACATTGGAAGAACATGATCAGCAATTGAGCTGTGTGCTGCAGACAATTAGAGAGTCCGGGTGGAAATTAGATAAAGAGAAATACCATTTTAGAAAATCTGAGTTATGTTACTTTGGGCATATCATCAATAGAGATGGCATCAAGCCAGACCCTGATAAAATCCTTGCCATTGAACAGATGAAGAGTCCTTCTGATGTACACAAGCTGAGACAAATATTGGGCCTTGTAAATTATGTGGGCAGGTTCCTTCCAGATTTATCCATAGTAGTCTGGAGGACCCCAGACCCAGGCAACATCTTGAAGAAAGATGTTGCCTGGGTCTGGGGTCCTCCATAGGAAGAAGCTTTTGTACAGGTCAAGTCTTTGCTGTGGTCTGCCCCAGTGTTAGGGTTCTACGACCCTTCTAAAAAGACTGTGGTTAGTGCTGATGCGAGCATTTATGGGCTAGGGGTCACCCTCTTACAGCTGAATGAGAACAAACTACAGCCCATCGTCTACTGTTCCCGTACACTAATGGCTGCTGAGTCAAAATACGCCCAAATTGAGATAGAGTGTCTGGCTGCAGTTTGGGCCTGTGAGCGCTTCCAGCGTTACCTAGTGGGTTTAGAGAAATTTAGTCTGAAGACTGACCATAAACCGCTAGTCCCTCTAATCAACTCCTATGATATTGACAAAACACCCCTAAGATGCCAGAGACTTCTGATTTGGCTGCTCAGGTTCAACGTTCAGGCAGTGCATGTGCCCAGGAAACAACTGGTAGTGGCAGATACACTTTCCAGTCTCCCGCTGGCTGAAGCTGAAGAATCTTCTACGGAATCAGATGTGAAAGTGTATGTGGATTCAGTTCTGGCATCCAAATCCATTTCGTCAGGAAAGCTAGAGCAAATAAGAAAGAAGACACATTTAGATACAGACCTGCAAGAAGTCATTAAGTACATAAAAGAAGGTTGGCCCGAGAGTCTGGGAGCCTGGATGTCTTTAAAGTTCTTACATCCAAAGCACTCCAGCCACCAGAAGAAATCTTTGTTTAAAAGACCTTTATTTTCATTAGTTGGGTCCAAAAGTTTACAGGAACAACGTTTCAAATCTACAATAGACTCTTAGCCATGTACACTGATTGCATGCAGGTTTTTACCTAGAACTCTGTATTATCCAGGTGAGGGTATAAAAGGTATAATTATAGTGACATCTGCTGGTAACATATTGGTATTGCATCTTTCAACTTCAATATTAACCCTTAATGTAACAAACTCAAAAAGTTAAAAACATAGGTAAAGTAAAACCATTATATACAAAAAAAATTTTTTTTAAATAACCAGAATATAACACAACAGATATATGTAATTTTACAAAAATAGATTCCAAAAAAATTATTATTATTAAAACCCTTAGGTATCATAGTGTCTAATTTATTTATCCAATACATCTCCCTTATTTTTAGAAGGTGTTCCCTGTCACCTCCTCTCCTGGGGACCGCCACTTGTTCAATAACCTGAAACCGAAGCTGGCTGATGTTATGTCCCCTGGAGAGGAAGTGAGAGGAAACAGGCGCTTCTTTATTTTTGTGTCTAATGTTTGACTTGTGTTCTGTAAGTCTATCTCTGGCCTCTCTACAGGTCTCGCCAATGTAAATAAAAACCACATGGACATTTGATTAGATAGATAACAGATGTTGATCTACAAGTAAGATACTCTCTAATCTTAAATTTGTTGCCATTGGTCGGATAGAAAAAAAAATCCCCTCTAATCATTGATCCACAGTGGCTACAATGCAGGCATGGATAACAACCAGTTTTGGTACTCCCTATGGTTTTTTGTATAGTTTTCTTATTACTTCCAATATCCGAATGGACCAATTGGTCTTTGAGACTTTTATTTCTCTTAAAGGGACAGTCTACACCAGAATTTTTATTGTTTAAAAAGATAGATAATCCCTTTATTACCCATACTCTAGTTTAGCATAACTAACACAGTTATATAAATACACTTTTTACCTCAGTGATTACCCTGTATCTAAGCCTCTGCAAACTGCTCCCTTATTTCAGTTCTTTTGACAGACATCCATTTTAGCCAATCAAAACTGGCTCACTGGAACTTCACGTGAGTGTGCACAGTGTTATTTATATGACACACACGAACTAACACCCTCTAGTGGTGAAAAACTGTCAAAATGCCCTGAGAGAAGAGGTGGACTTCAAGGGCTTAGAAATTAGCATATGAACCTCCTAGGTTTAGCTTTCAACTAAGAATACCAAGAGAACAAAGCAAAATTGGTGATAAAAGTAAATTGGAAAATTGTTTAAAATTACATTCTCTATCTGAATCATGAAAGTTTATTTTGGACTAGACTGTCCCTTTAAATGTTGTCATGGGCATATTTTTTAAAGGCCTCTGTTTGTGGATTGCAGTCCCTAATTATATGCCAATACTTTCTCACAATCTGATTAATTTTGGGACTAAGTCTATTATACTGAGTAATAAAAATTAGCCTCTCGTGTTCATCAACCTTATTCCTTATGGGGGTTTTTTGTCATGTGTTGTAATCTCTGTTTGAATTACATTTTGTAATTGTTCCTCTATTAATGTTGGTGGGTATCCTCTTTATTTAAATTTATCAGATATTTCTTTTAACCTCAATTTACATTTACTCTTATCAGTCACTATACTCTTAACCCTTAGAAATTGGCTTTTAGGTATAGCTTTTAAGGTGTTAATGGGATGAAAACTGCCAAACTCTAATAAGTTGTTTTTATCTGTGGGTTTAACATATAAATCAGAATGTAAAAAAACATTCACCATATATATATATGGGTGTCTAAAAAATGAATTCCTGTTTCACTCATTTCCAGAGTGAATTTAAAGCCTTGTACTGTGTTATTCAGATCCTCAACAAACTCTACCAGGTTCCCAACGTCGCCCCCAACCACACACCAATACATCATCTATGTACCCTCCACCAGGAGGCACCATAGAGCAGGAAACAACTTATTGGAGTGAACAAAATGCTCCTCAAAGTTGCTCATGAAAATATTAGCGTATGTGGGGGCGACGTTGGAACCCATCGCAGTTCCCTGGTTTCTGCAAATAAACATATAGACATAGATTACACAGGGTCGGCACGAAACATAGGAAGCACGGCAGGAAAAGCGAGGGGCCACTTGGATCGCTACAGACCTCGCAGATAGAGAGGGAATCAACTCCGCTATTACCATTAGGAATAGGAGCAGGTAAACCAGATGCACAGGACGGTGATCCTTTTACACCAGGACTCAGGTATGCAAAACTCTTAGTACACACAGGCCCCACAGATACAAACGTTTGTACAGATGAAAACGAAGTAATATAATAAGGGCAACTTTGAGGAGCATTTTGTTTACTCCAATAAGTTGTTCCTGCTCTATGGTGCCTCCTGGTGGAGGTACATAGATGATGTATTTGGTGTGTCGTTGGGGGCGACGTTGGAACCCTGGTAGAGAGGATCTGAATAACACAGTACAAGCCTTAAATTCACTATGGAAATGAATGAAACAGGAATTAATTTTTTTAGACACCCATATATATATGGTGAATGTTTTTTTTTACATTCTGATTTATATGTTAAACCCACAGATAAAAACAACTTATTAGAGTTTGGCAGTTTTCATCCCATTAACACCTTAAAAGCTATACCTAAAAGCCAATTTCTAAGGGTTAAGAGTATAGTGACTGAAGAGACTAAATGTAAATTGAGGTTAAAAGAAATATCTGATAAATTTAAAGAAAGAGGATACCCACCAACATTAATAGAGGAACAATTACAAAATGTAATTCAAACAGAGATTACAACACATGACAAAAAAAACCATAAGGAATAAGGTTGATGAACAAGAGAGGCTAATTTGTATTACTCAGTATAATAGGCTTAGTCCCAAAATTAATCAGATTGTGAGAAAGTATTGGCATATAATTAGGGACTGCAATCCTCAAATAGAAGCCTTTAAAACATGCCCATGACAATATTTAAGAGAAATAAAAGTCTCAATTGGTCCCATTTGGATATTGGAAGTACTGTAATAAGAAAACTATACAAAAAACCATAGGGAGTACCAAAACTGGTTGTTATCCATGCTTGAATTGTAGCCACTGTGGATCAATGATTAGAGGGGAATTTTTTTCCATCCAACCAATGGGCAACAAATTTAAGATTAGAGAGTATCTTACTTGTAGATCAACATCTGTTATCTATCTAATCAAATGTCCATGTGGTTTTATTTACATTGGCGAGACCTGTAGAGAGGCCAGAGATAGACTTACAGAACACAAGTCAAACATTAGACGCAAAAATAAAGAAGCGCCTGTTTCTTCTCTCTTCCTCTCCAGGGGACATAACATCAGCCAGCTTCGGTTTCAGGTTATCAAACAAGTGGCTGTCCCCAGGAGAGGAGGTGACAGGGAACACCTTCTAAAAATAAGGGAGATGTATTGGATAAATAAATTGGACACTATGATACCTAAGGGTCTTAATAAAGATTTTGATTGGAATCTATTTTTTTAAAATGACATATCTGTTGTGTTATATTCTGGTTATTTTTTTTTATTTTTGTATATAATGGTTTTACTTTACCTATGTTTTTAACTTTTTGAGTTTGGTACATTAAAGGTTAATATTGAAGTTGAACGATGCAATACCAATATGTTACCAGCAGATGTCACTATAATGTTACCTAGAACTCTGTATTATTCAGGTGAGGGTATAAAAGGTATAAACCTGCATGCAATCAGTGTACATGACTAAGAGCCTATTGTAGGTTCAAATGTTGTTCCTGTAAACTTTTGAACCCAACTAATTGAAAATAAAGGTCTTTTAAACAAAAATTTCTTCTGGTGGCTGGAGTACTTTGGATGTATGACTATTTGGATTGACAAGATTTGGCAAATCTTACTCCGTGCCCCACAAACAGGTGTGCTGTTCTCCTTCCCTTTTGTCTAAGTTCTTACCAGTCAGAGAGGTCGCAGCTCACGGAGCTGGATGGGTTGGTGCTGTTCCAGGACCCTATTGTTATTCCTGTTAGCATGCGGCAGGAAATGTTAAGCAGGATTCATGATGGCCACTTGGGCATTACAAAGTGCAGAGAAAGGACAGCTACGGCGGTGTGGTGGCCTGGGATCAGTTCCGACATTGGAAGCCACGTGTCAAAATGTGCCTTTTGCCGGGAACGCCGGCCTACTCAGAGAAGGGAGCCCTTGATTTCTACCCTGCTGCCTGCAGGTCCGTGGCAGAAAATATCTGCAAATTTGTGTGAACTGCATGGGAAGAAGTACCTAGTCATGATTGACTACTATTACAGGTATTTGGAGATTGCACCCTTGCATGAGATCACCAGTCAAGCCGTTATCACTCGTCTAAAGAGCTTGTTTCCCCGGTGGGGCATACCAATGAAGTTAGTGAGTGATAATGGAATGCAGTTTGCTTCCATGAAGTTCAGTTTTTTCAGCAGTGAATATGATTTTGTCCATTCTACGCCAAGTCCACATTACCTGCAGACCAATGAAATGGCTGAAAGGGCAGTTCAAACAACAAAGTTCATTTTGAAGCAATCTGAGCCGTACCTAGCTCTCTTGGCCTATAGGGCGACTCACATCCAAGCCACAGGCTTTAGCCCGGCACAGTTGATGCTAGGACGACAGATACGCACTACACTACCCTCTGTGGGTGTTTTCCAGCCAGCCTGCTCTGTTCCTCGGGGATGAGGTCCTTAGGAGGGATGAAGAGGCAAAAGGGGGCTACCGATTCTTCTATGACAGTTTAATTTTGTCTACACTATCCCTTTAATATAACAGTGTTGGTTATGCAAAACTGGTGAATGGGTAATAAAGGAATTATCTATCTTTTAAAATAAAGAGAGGGGGAGAGAAAGCACAAAAGAGAGGGGGCGGAGAGCGCAAAGAGAGGGGGAGAGAGCGCAAAAGAGAGGGGGGAGAGAGAGAAAAAGAGGGGGGAGAGAGAGAGCACAAAAGAGAGGGGGGAGAGAGATAGCAAAAGAGAGGGGGGGAGAGAGCACAAAAGAGAGGGGGGGAGAGAGCGCAAAAGACAGGGGGAGAGAGAGAGCACAAAAGAGAGGGGGAGAGAGAGCACAAAAGAGAGGGGGAGAGAGAGCACAAAAGAGAGGGGAGAGAGAGCACAAAAGAGAGGGGGAAGAGAGAGAGCAAAAGAGGGGGAGAGAGAGACCACAAAAGAGAGGGGGAGAGAGAGAGAGAGAGAGAGAGAGAGAGAGAGAGAGGAGGGGAGAGAGAGAGGAGAGGGGGGGAGAGAGAGAGAGAGAGAGGAGGGGGAAAAGAGAGGAGAGGAGGGGAGAGAGAGAGGAGAGGGGGGAGAGAGAGAGAGAGGAGGGGGAGAAAGAGGAGAGAGAGGAGGGGGAGAGGAGAGAGAGAGGAGAGGGAGGGAGAGAGAGAGGAGGGGGAAAGAGAGAGAGAGGAGGGGGAAAGAGAGAGAGAGGAGGGGGAAAGAGAGGAGGGGGGGGAGAGAGAGAGAGAGAGAGGAGGGGGAGAGAGAGAGGGGAGGGAGAGAGAGGGGAGGGAGAGAGAGGAGGGAGAGAAGGGGAGAGAGAGAGCTCAAAAGAGAGGGGGAGAGAGAGCACAAAAGAGATGGGGGAGAGAGAGAGCTCAAAAGAGAGGGTGAGAGAGAGCGCAGAAGAGATGGGGGAGAGAGAGCAAAAGAGAGGGGGAGAGAGAGCGCAAAAGAGAGAGGGAGAGAGAGAGAGCGCAAAAGAGAAGGGGAGAGAGAGAGCGCAAAAGAGAGGGGGAGAGAGAGGGAGCAAAAGAGGGGGGAGAGAGCACAAAAGAGAGGGGGAGAGAGCAAAAGAGAGGGGGGGAGAGAGAGCGCAAAAGAGAGGGGGGGAGAGAGTGCATAAAGAGAGGGGAGAGAGAGAGCACAAAAGAGAGGGGGGAAGAGAGCAAAAGAGGGGGGAGAGAGAGAGAGCACAAAAGAGAGGGGGAGAGAGAGAGAGAGGAGGGGAGAGAGAGGAGAGGGGGGGGGGAGAGAGGGGGGGAGAGAGAGGGGGGAGAGATAGCCGAAAAGAGATGGGGGAGAGAGCTCAAAAGAGAGGGGGAGAGAGAGAGAGCACAAAAGAGATGGGGGAGAGAGAGAGCTCAAAAGAGAGGGGGAGAGAGAGCGCAAAAGAGATGGGGAGAGAGAAAGAGCAAAAGAGAGGGGGGAGAGAGAGAGGGGGAGAGGGAGAGCGCAAAAGAGGGGGAGAGGGAGAACGCAAAAGAGGGGGAGAGAGAGCGCGCAAAAGAGGGGTGGGAGAGCACACAAAATAGAGAGGGAGAGAGAGAGCAAAAGAGAGGGGGGAGAGAGCAAAAGAGAGGGGAGAGAGAGCGCGCAAAAGAGGGGGGGAGAGCACACAAAAGAGAGAGGGGAGAGAGAGAGCAAAAGAGAGGGGGAGAGAGAGAGAGAGAGAGAGAGAGGGAGGGGGAGAGAGGAGGGGGAGAGAGGGGGGGGAGAGAGAGAGGAGGGGGAGAGAGAGAGGGGAGGGAGAGAGAGGGGAGGGAGAGAGAGGAGGGGAGAAAGCAAAAGAGGGGGGGAGAGAGAGAGCTCAAAAGAGAGGGGGAGAGAGAGCACAAAAGAGATGGGGGAGAGAGAGCTCAAAAGAGAGGGTGAGAGAGAGCGCAGAAGAGATGGGGGAGAGAGAGCAAAAGAGAGGGGGAGGAGAGAGCGCAAAAGAGAGAGGGAGAGAGAGAGAGCGCAAAAGAGAAGGGAGAGAGAGAGCGCAAAAGAGAGGGGGGAGAGAGAGAGCAAAAGAGGGGGGAGAGAGCACAAAAGAGAGGGGGAGAGAGCAAAAGAGAGGGGGGGAGAGAGAGCGCAAAAGAGAGGGGGGAGAGAGTGCAAAAGAGAGGGGGGAGAGAGAGAGCACAAAAGAGAGGGGGGAAGAGAGCAAAAGAGGGGGAGAGAGAGAGAGCACAAAAGAGAGGGGGAGAGAGAGAGAGAGGAGGGGAGAGAGAGGAGAGGGGGGGGGGGAGAGAGAGGGGGGGAGAGAGGAGAGCCGAAAAAGAGATGGGGGAGAGAGCTCAAAAGAGAGGGGGGAGAGAGAGAGAGCACAAAAGAGATGGGGGAGAGAGAGAGCTCAAAAGAGAGGGGGAGAGAGAGCGCAAAAGAGATGGGGGAGAGAGAAAGAGCAAAAGAGAGGGGGGGAGAGCACAAAAGAGAGGGGGAGAGGGAGAGCGCAAAAGAGGGGGGAGAGGGAGAACGCAAAAGAGGGGGGAGAGAGAGCGCGCAAAAGAGGGGTGGGAGAGCACACAAAATAGAGAGGGAGAGAGAGAGCAAAAGAGAGGGGGGAGAGAGCAAAAGAGAGGGGAGAGAGAGCGCGCAAAAGAGGGGGGAGAGCACACAAAAGAGAGAGGGGGGAGAGAGAGAGGCAAAATAGAGGGGGGAGAGAGAGAGAGCAAAAGAGAGGGGGGAGAGTGAGAGGCAAAAGATGGATGAGAGAGAGAGCACAAAAGAGAGGGGGGAGAGAGAGCACAAAAGAGAGGGGGGAGAGAGAGCGCAAAGAGGGGGGAGAGAGAGAGAGCGCAAAAGAGAGGGGGGAGAGAGCGCAAAAGAGATGGGGGAGAGAGAGAGCGCAAAAGAGAGGGGGGAGAGAGAGAGCGCAAAAGAGAGGGGGGGGACAGAGAGCGCAAAAGAGAGGGGGAGAGAGAGAGCGCAAAAGAGAGGGGGAGAGAGAGCGCAAAGAGAGGTGGGAGAGAGAGCAAAAGAGAGGTGGGAGAGAGAGAGCTCAAAAGAGAGGGGGGGAGAGAGAGAGCTCAAAAGAGAGGAGGGAGAGAGAGAGAGCTCAAAAGAGAGGGGGGAGAGAGAGAGCAAAAGAGAGGGAGAGAGAGAGAGAGAGCAAAAGAGAGCGGGAGGGAGAGAGCGCAAGAGGTGGGACCGCTTGTACTGCAAAAAATGGCCTGTTTGAACGGGCTTTAGGACTGGTATATATATATATTTAACATTACCAGGGAGACTGACCATCTCCCATTGGTTTAAGCACCCCACCCAAGTTCAGGTTTGCTCATATCAGTGTAATAGAGTTGTGAATAAAAAGCCAGGGAGTCTCATTCTAGTATGAAGAGTAAAAGCAGGAATGATTCAGCCCTCTGTGGCAAAAGGAGCTGTAGTGTTAGAACCAGTCGAATTGGGGCACCTTGTAAGTGGTGACTGGCTAAGCAGAATATGGCCATATTGTGTGACTAAGTTCCCAATATTATTTAAAAAAGAATAGTTGTCTCTTGATGTATTTGCAGGCAATTTTTTGCAGCAGTTCAAAAAATATGTTGTGCTTTTTTGAAAAGGATGTGAGCTGATACCTCTTTGTTTGTATGTATGTATATATATATATATATATATATATATATATATATATATATATTATGTGTGTATATATATATATATTATGTGTGTATATATATATATATATATATATATATATATATATTATGTGTGTATATAATATATATATATTATATATATATATATATATATATTATGTGTGTATATATATATATATATATAATATATATATATATATATATTATGTGTGTATATATATATATAATATCCCCCATCACATCACAGACTGACATTGTAAATATATATCTATAAGGAGAAAGCACTGGTATATGCGAATACTAACACACCTCACTGATAAACATTCCACCCACCCAGAAACCACCCTCAGCTAAGAAGTTCAGAAATGCTGTTATTATTTATTTTGAAAGAGAGCTTCCTGCAGCGTCATTATATACTAAACTAATTGCGCCTTATGCCACAGGCTGGCTGTGATGTCTATATACGGAGGGCACACGCCTTCCTTCTTGTCTCGCACAGCTCTTATGGAGACGGTCCCCTTAGTAATTAGTTAAGCCTGGTGCCTACCTAGTTTTCGTGTCTGTGCACCCTTCTGCTCCTTCCTTCACTGCTTCTGTCTGGGCGAATGCAGCAGGATGTGATGACTCCCCTCCGAGCCTCCCGATCCTCTTCCCCCTCCCACTGTGTCACACAGTCACTCACGTCATCATCATACTCTGTCTCTCCTGCAGATTACCCGTTTTTTATTTAGTAACCCCGGGCTAAGTGCTCCTCTGGCCATCTTATATTTTGTAAAGTCTGTGCTCACTGCGTCAGGGGAGCGCTTAGCCCGGGGCATTTGAGGCTAGTTCCGGGGACACGGACACAGAGCCTCAGACCGGGACTGTCCCAGTGAAACCGGGGCGGGTGGGCCAACCCTAACTGAGGTCCATCAGCGAGAAGGACAAAGACTGATTAAACAGCTAATGACAACACTGACTCACTGGTCTCTGAGTGTTGAGCAGCCAGTGGGAACTCCACCCCTTTTCCTATATAACTGCCCCCTTTCCTATGTAAACAAAAGCTCACTGGCTATCAAGGCTGTGACACACTGCAAGCGATGCGACGCGAGGCGAAGCAGCTGCTTCGCTCTGTGTTGCATCGCTTCTGAAGATCAAATATTTCATCTCTGAGCGCTCAACTACGCGACCTGACGCAGCAGAGTGCTCAGAGATGAAAAGGCAGGACACACTGAGCGCGCACAGCCGCATCTACACGCTACGCCACGCTCCGCTTGCAGTGTGTCACAGCCTTAAGGCTCTGTCTGTGCAGCACAGACATATGTAAGTTATATGCAGCAAGGAAGTGACAGCTGCAGACACCTGGCTTTTGTCACTGGTCCCCAACACATTGTGTGATTTCTATAGATCACCAGGTGAGAAAACACAGCCAGAGCCTAACAGTTACTAGATCTGCTCACAAAGTGTAAAAATAAAAAGATTATGTACATTTACATAATGGATGTGAACTGGAAGGTTGTTTATAATGGTGTGTTTTATCTGAATCATGTATTGACTGTCACTTTAATAATATAGGTAGATTAAGAACCTGTTAACAATCACATAAAAATGCTAATTGTGACTTTATAAGAGCTGAGTCCCTCTGTCCTCTCCCCCTATAGACAGACAATCAGACAATAACTGATGCTGATACACTCACCAAGATGCTGCAGATCAGGAAGTGACATCTAAACCAGAGGAGGGGGGACAACTGTAGAACTTCAATTCCCAGAATTCAAGAAACAGGTCACACGTCATGTAGCAGCCAATTAGAAAGAAGATGTGAATGTTCAGCTTTTATTAGCTTTATTTACACCTATGCACTGTAGTAATGCGACGTAGCTCCACTCTAGACAGGAAACATGTGACCTCCACTCAACGCTTTTTTTTCTTTGCTTTTTTTTTTTTTTTTTAAATCAACTTTAATGTAACAAACACCCTATAGACAATCATTCTGAAACGAAACATTTTGCAGCTTTCTTGTTCTTAATGTTCACTCACAGTGGTTTATGCTGATTGTCACTTATAAGGTAACCACTGAGACTGTCATTTATGAGGTAACCTCTGTGACTGTTATTTATAAGGTAAGCACTGTGGGGGTTGCCACCTCAGCCATGTTTTCCTGGACACTTTTGAGTTACACATGCTGCAGGGTGTGCAGGGAGGAACATGTATTGTGTTTCTGGACAGCACTATTCATATTCCTTCCTGCACACCCTGCAGCATGTGTAATTTATAAGTGTTCTGTATTTTAAGGGACGGGTGGCAACATTTATAAGGTAATCACTGTGACTGTCATTTATAAGGTAATCACTGTGATTGTCATTTATAAGGTAATCACTGTGACTGTCACTTATAAGGTAACCACAGTGACTGTCATTTATAAGGTAATCACTGTGATTGTCATTTATAAGGTAATCACTGTGACTGTCATTTATAAGGTAACCACTGTGACTGTCATTTATAAGGTAATCACTGTGATTGTCATTTATAAGGTAATCACTGTGACTGTCATTTATAAGGTAATCACTGTGACTGTCACTTATAAGTGAACCACTGTGACTGTCACTTATAAGGTAATCACTGTGACTGTCATTTATAAGGTAACCACTGTGACTGTTATTTATAAGGTAACCACTGTGACTGTCATTTATAAGGTAATCACTGTGACTGTCATTTATAAGGTAACCACAGTGACTGTCATTTATAAGGTAATCACTGTGATTGTCATTTATAGGTAATCACTGTGACTGTCATTTATAAGGTAACCACTGTGACTGTCATTTATAAGGTAATCACTGTGATTGTCATTTATAAGGTAATCACTGTGACTGTCATTTATAAGGTAATCACTGTGACCTGTCACTTATAAGTGAACCACTGTGACTGTCACTATAAGGTAATCACTGTGACTGTCATTTATAAGGTAACCACTGTGACGTTATTTATAAGGTAACCACTGGTGACTGTCATTTATAAGGTAATCACTGATGACATGTCACTTATAAGGTAACCACTGTGACTGTCATTTTATAAGGTAAACCACTGGTGACTGTCATTTATAAGGTAATCACTGTGACCTGTCACTTATAAGGGAACCACCTGTGACTGTCATCATAAGGTAACCACTGTGACTGTTCACTCTTATAAGTAATCAACTGTGACTGTCATTTATAAGGGTAACCACTGTGGACTGTCATTTTATAGGGGGTAACCACTGTGAATGAGCATAAAAGGGACAGTAAACCTAAAAAAATTATGTTAATAATTCTGCACATAGTGCAGAATTATGATAACATTATATTAGTGTTATCGTATAAAACTTAATATTCCCTTTGCATTTTTTATAAATATGACTGTTTCTCAGACCCGCTCTCTGTGCTCTTTCTGAGCGGGTCTGTTTTTTGTTACCTTTTTACTAAGGTAACCACTGTGACCTGTCATTTAAAGTAACCACTGTGACTGTCATTTATAAGGTAACCACTGTGAACTGTCATTTATATGGTAACCACTGTGACTGTCATTTATAAGGTAACCACTGTGACTGTCTATTTCTAAGATAACCACTGTCCTGATGTCACCTTATAAGGTAACCACTGTGACTGTCATTGTATAAGGTAACCACTGTGACTGTCACTGTATAAGGTAACCACTGTGACTGTCATTTATAGGGTAATCACTGTGACTGTCCATTTATAAGGTAACCACTGTGACTGTCATTTATAAGGTAATCACTGTGATTGTGCATTTATAAAGGTAATCACTGTGACTGTCATTTATAAGGTATTCACTGTGACTGTCACTTATAAGGAACCACGTGACTGTCACTTATAAGGTAATCACTGTGACGTGTCATTTATAAGGTAATCACAGTGACTGTCATTTATAAGGTAATCACTGTGATTGTCATTATAATGAACTCACTGTGACTGTCACTTTAAGGTAACCACTGTGACTGTCATTATAAATGAATCACTGTGACTGTCACTTATAAGGTAACCACTGTGACTGTCATTTATAAGGTAATCACTGTGACTGTCATTTATAAGGTAACCACTGTGACTGTCATTTATAAGGTAATCACTGTGAATTGTCATTTATAAGGTAATCACTGTGACTGTCCTTTATAAGGTAATCACTGTGACTGTCACTTAATAAGGGGAACCCACTGTGGACTGTCACTTATAAGGTAATCACAGTGACTGTCATTTATAAGGTAACCTCTGTGACTGTTATTTTATAAGGTAACCACTGTGACTAGTCATTATAAGGGTAATCACTGTGACTGTCACTTATTAAGGTAACCACTGTGAATGTCATTTATAAGGTATGCACTGTAGTGTCATTTATAAGGTAATCACTGTGACTGTCATTTATAAGGTAATCAGCTGTACTGTCACTTATAAGGGAACCACTGTGACTGTCACTTATAAGGTAATCACTGTGGACTGTCATTTATAAGGTAACCCACTGTGACTGTCATTTATAAGGTAATCACTGTGACTGTCACTTATAAGGGAACCACTGTGACCTGTCAATTTATAAGGGTAAATCACTGTGACTGTCATTTATAAGGTAACCACTGTGACTGTCATTTATAAGGTAATCACTGTGACTGTCACTTAGAAAGGGAACCACTGTGACTGTCATTCATAAGGTAACCACTGTGACTGTCACTTATAAGGTAACCACTGTGAATGAGCATAAAAGGGACAGTAAACCTAAAAAATTATGTTATATAAATTCTGCACATAGTGCAGGGAATTATATAAAATATTAGGGTTATCGTTATAAACCTTAATATTCCCTTTGCATTTTTTATAAATATGACTGTTTTTCAGACCCGCTCTCCTGCGCTCTCTGAGCGGGTCTGTTTTTATTACACAGCGCATCGGGCGAGCTGTATAGTCACAGCCCTGCCCGACCGCGCCATAACACTAAGTGCAGCTCGGCTCCTGCTGTCAGACAGAGCAGGAGCGAGCTGCACTGTGTATAATGGCGCGGTCGGGCAGGGCTGTGACTATACAGCTCGCCCGATGCGCTGTGTAATAAAAACAGACCCGCTCAGAAGAGCGCAGAGAGCGGGTCTGAGAAACAGTCATATTTATAAAAAAATGCAAAGGGAATATTAAGTTTTATAACGATAACACTAATATAATGTTATATAATTCTGCACTATGTGCAGAATTATATAACATAATTTTTTAGGTTTACTGGCCCTTTAAGGACAAGAAATTAAGCTGCAAAATGTACAAGGCTGAAGCTGGATTCTTATTCAGTCAGCTTCTTATTCTGCAACTGATTACAATTTGCAAAATAAAGATATTCTACAGTTATATTTATTTTTAAATAAAAATAATAACTTTCCAAAAACCTAAACAAAAATTACATGTTATAAAAAAAAAAAAATCTTATTTGCACTAAACAGATGGCAAATGGCACACTTTTGAGTAACTGATATTTTAAAAGGTTAAAATCTGGTGGGCCACTCATTTATATGTGGATATATACAGGGCGTGAAACCCTATCATAGCAACAGACGTTAACAGCCTGGCCCAACGCTCTTTATGGCAAATACATTGTTGACAACCTGGTCACTTCATATATTTTGTAACCCCCAAAAAAAGAAAACCACTATTGGCACTCACTTAAACACATAGGTAGATCCGCAGAAAGAGAGCAAAATAATAAATAAAACTTAACTTTTACTGTCAAATCGGTTAAGGCTCTAAGAAAGCCCAGGCGAAACGTGCATTAGGGCATTTGCCTGTCATGTGAGTACTTCTTGGACATGGTTATACTTTTATTTGTTGTGCTCTCTGTGATTGATATACAGGTTAATTCCATACCTTAGTCACTGCAAGCCGTATCTTTATCACAATAATTGTAAGCAGCTGCCTACCAAGAGAGAGTCTGATAAGACCCACCTATGTGGGTAGCACCAAATCATAGTCAGTAGTTTTTTTTAGGGATCTTGGTAGACATCTTACATTGGGCCTCTGACAGTGTTGGAATCTGCTCAATTTTGCAAACTTACGGCTAGATTTTAGAGTTTGGCGGTAGCCGTCAAAACAGCGTTAAAGGGGTCCTAACGCTGGGTTTTACCGCCCGCTGGTATTTGGAGTCAGTCATTAAAGGGTCTAACGCTCACTTTGCAGCCGCGACTTTTCCATACCGCAGATCCCCCTACGCCAATTGCGTATCCTATCTTTTTCAATGGGATCTTTCTAACGCCGGGTATTTAGAGTCGTGGCTGAAGTGAGCGTTAGAAATCTAACGACAAAACTCCAGCCGCAGAAAAAAAAACAGGAGTTAAGAGCTTTTTGGGCTAACGCCCGGTTCATAAAGCTCTTAACTACTGTGCTCTAAAGTACACTAACACCCATAAACTACCTATGTACCCTAAACCGAGGTCCCCCCACATCGCCGCCACTATAATAATTTTTTTTAACCCCTAATCTGCCGACCGCACACCGCCGCCACCTACGTTATACTTATGTACCCCTAATCTGCTGCCCCCTAACACCGCCGACCCCTATATTATATTTATTAACCCCTAATCTGCCCCCCTCAACGTCGCCGACACTACCTACACTTATTAACCCCTAATCTGCCGACCGGACCTCACCGCTACTATAATAAATGTATTAACCCCTAAAGCTAAGTCTAACCCTAACACTAACACCCCCCTAAGTTAAATATAATTTAAATCTAACGAAATAAATTACTCTTATTAAATAAATTATTCCTATTTAAAGCTAAATACTTACCTGTAAAATAAACCCTAATATAGCTACAATATAAATTATAATTATATTATAGCTAATTTAGGATTAATATTTATTTTACAGGCAACTTTGTAATTATTTTAACCAGGTACAATAGCTATTAAATAGTTCTTAACTATTTAATAGCTATTGTACCTGGTTAAAATAATTACAAAATTACCTGTAAAATAAATCCTAACCTAAGTTACAATTAAACCTAACACTACACTATCAATAAATTAATTAAATAAATACCTACAATTATCTACAATTAAACCTAACACTACACTATCAATAAATTAATTAAATACAATACCTACAAATAAATACAATTAAATAAACTAACTAAAGTACAAAAAATAAAAAAGAACTAAGTTACAAAAATAAAAAAATATTTACAAACATTAGAAAAATATTACAACAATTTTAAACTAATTACACCTACTCTAAGCCCCCTAATAAAATAACAAAGCCCCCAAAATAAAAAAATGCCCTACCCTATTCTAAAATTAAAATAGAAAAGCTCTTTTACCTTACCAGCCCTTAAAAGGGCCATTTGCGAGGCATGCCCAAAGAATTCAGCTCTTTTGCTTGGAAAAAAACATACAATACCCCCCCACCAACATTAACCCACAACCCACATACCCCTAATCTAACCGAAACCCCCTTAAATAAACCTAACACTAAGCCCCTGAAGATCTTCCTACCTTATCTTAACCACACCGGGTATCACACCGATCCGTCCTGGCTCCCATGTCTTGATCCAAGCCCAAGTGGGGGGCTGAAGACATCCATCCTCCGGCTGAAGTCTTGATCCAAGCGGGCAGAAGAGTAGATCCGGACCGGCAAACATCTTCATCCAAGCCGCATCTTCTATGTTCTTCCATCCGATGACGAACGGCTGATCTTCAAGACCTCCAGCGCGGATCCATCCTCTTCTTCCGACGACTAGACGACGAATGAAGGTTCCTTTAAGGGATGTCATCCAAGATGGCGTCCCTCGAATTCCGATTGGCTGATAGGATTCTATCAGCCAATCGGAATTAAGGTAGGAACATTCTGATTGGCTGATGGAATCAGCCAATCAGATTCAAGTTCAATCCGATTGGCTGATCCGCTTGATAGAAGACTTCAGCCCGATCATGGACCTCTTCAGTTCCCGCTTGGATGAAGACTTCAGCCCGATCATGGACCTCTTCAGCTCCCGCTTGGATGAAGACTTCAGTCGGATCATGGACATCTTCAGCTCCCCGCTTGGGCTTGGATCAAGACATCGGAGGCTCTTCTGGATCGATCGGTGAACCGGCGTGGTGAAGACAAGGTAGGGAGATCTTCAGGGGCTTAGTGTTAGGTTTATTTAAGGGGGGTTTGGGTTAGATTAGGGGTATGTGGGTGGTGGGTTGTAATGTTGGGGGGGGGTATTGTATGTTTTTTTTTACAGGCAAAAGAGCTGAATTCTTTGGGGCATGCCCCGCAAAGGGCCCTTTTCAGGGCTGGTAAGGTAAAAGAGCTTTTCTATTTTAATTTTAGAATAGGGTAGGGCATTTTTTTATTTTGGGGGTCTTTGTTATTTTTATTAGGGGGCTTAGAGTAGGTGTAATGTAGTTTTAAAATTGTTGTAATATTTTTCTAATGTTTGTAAATATTGTTTTATTTTTGTTAACTTAGTTCTTTTTTATTTTTTGTACTTTAGTTAGTTTATTTCATTGTATTTATTGTAGTATTGTATTTAATTAATTTATTGATAGTGTAGTGTTAGGTTTAATTGTAGGTAATTGTAGGTATTTTATTTAATTAATTTATTGATAGTGTAGTGTTAGGATTTAATTGTAACTTAGGTTAGGATTTAATTTTACAGGTAATTTTGTAATTATTTTAACTAGGTAACTATTAATAGTTATTAACTATTTAATAGCTATTGTACCTGGTTAAAATAATTACAAAGTGCCTGTAAAATAAATATTAATCCTAAAATAGCTACAATATAATTATAATTTATATTGTAGCTATATTAGGATTTATTTTTACAGGTAAGTATTTAGCTTTAAATAGGAATAATTTATTGAATAACGAAGTTAATTTTATTTAGTTAGATTTAAATGAATATTTAACTTAGGGTTGGGCTTAGAGTTAAGCTTTAGGGTTGAATACATTTATTATAGTAGAAGTGAGTTCCGGTCAGCAGATTAGGGGTTAATTATTGTAGGTAGGTGGAGGCGCGACTGGGGGGGCCATATAGGGGTAATAAATATAATATACGGGTCCGGGGTTGTTAGGGGCAGCAGATTAAGGGGACTAGGATATAATGTAGGTTGCGGCGGGTGTACGAAGCGGCAGACTTAGGGTGTTTAAAAAAAATATGACAGGTGTCAGCGATAGCGGGGGCGGCAAGATTAGGGGTTAATAAGTGTAACGCTAGGGGTGTTTAGACTCGGGTACATGTTTAGAGTGGTTAGGTGCAGACTTAGAAGTGTTTCCACATAGAACAATGGGGCTGTGTTAGGAGCTTATCGCTGCTTTTTTGCCAGGTATTTTTCAGCTCAAAACTGCCCCATTGTTTCCCTATGGGGAATCGTGCACGAGCACATTTTTTAAGCTGGCCGTGTCCGTAAGCACCGCTGGTATCGAGAGTTGCAAGTGGCGTAAATATGCCTCTACGCTCCCTTTTTGAGCCTAACGCACTGAAAACGCAGCCATTTCTGTGAACTCTAAATACCAGCGGTATTTAAAAGTGCGGGAAAAAAAAGCATGCGTTAGCTACTGCCTGGTCGTTACCCCGATCAAAACTCTAAATCTAGCCGTTAGAGCCCTCAAACGATTATTGTCTTATTTTGAAATAGACAACTGTAGTGTGTTTAATCCACGATGCTCCAATATTTGTAGCTTTAATATTTGACAGTAAAAGTTGTTTTATTTTTTTGGCTCCCTTTCTGCGGATCTACCTATGTGTTTAAGTGTGTGCCAAATAGTGGTTTTATGTTTTATTTTTCTTTGGATTACACTGTATACCAACCACTAGGCTCCCCCCCTGCACTCCCCTAAGGAATATGAGTGTATGGGTTTATAGATGGAACCATAATTTGATGAATAAGGCAGTTCTATACCTATCTCATTGATATACACTTCATATATGTTACCTTTTCTGAATAAGTAACTGGTATTTTAAAAGGGTTAAAATCCTTTGGGCCATTAATTTCTGCGTAGATACATACACAGCGTGAAGCCCTACATAGGATAAACATGTTTTCACCTTGGCCCAATGGTGCAACAAAAACTATTGCCACCTTGCCACTTCATATATTTGACATTTTCTAAATAAATAACTGGTATTTCAAATGGCCTTAAAATCCTTAGGGCCACTCTTTACTGTGGTGGATATATACAGTGAGTGAGCCCCTTCATAGGATAAATATGTTCTTAGCCTGGCCCAACGCTTTTTGTAGCAAACAAACTGGTGCCAACGTTGCCATCTCATATATTTTTACATTTCTGAATAAGTAACTAATATTTTAAAAGGGTTAAAATCCTTTGGACCACTCACTTCTTTGTGGATATACACAGGGCGTGAACCTCTCCATAGAATAAACATGTTCTCAACCCTGGCCTAACGCTTTTTGAAGCAAATAAACTGGTGACAACCTTGTAACCTCATATATTTTACCTTTTTTTAAAAGGAATCAGATATTTTAAAAGGGTTCAAATCCTTTGGGCCCTCATTACTGTGTGGATATATACAAGGAGTGAGCCCTTTCATATACAAGTAGTGAGCCCCTTCATAGAATAAACATGTTTTCAGCCTGGCCCAAAGCTTTTTGTGGCAAACAAACTTGTACCACGTGGTCATCTCATACATTTACCTTTTCTGAATAAGTAACTGGTATTTTGAAAGGGTAAAAATACTTTGGGCCACTCATTTCTGTGTGGATATATACAGAACGTGAGCCCCATTATAGGAGAGACATGTTATCAGCCTGGCCCAACGCTATTTATGCAAATAAACTTGCCACGTTATATATTTTACATTTTCTAAGTAAGTAAATAGTATTTTAAAACGGTTAAAATCCTTTGGGCCACTGATTCTGTGTTGTTATATAGGGCATGAGCCCCTTTGTACAATCCAAGTGTTTTCAGACTGTGCCAAAGAATTATATGGCAAATAAACCCTTTAAAATAGCAGTAACTTATTTAGAAAAGGTAAATATGTGATTTGACTAGGTCGGAACCAGTTTGTTTGTCATGAAAAGCGTTGGGCCAGGCTGAGAACATGTCTGTGCTATAAAGGGGCTCATGCCCTGTATATATCCACACAGAAATGAGTGGCCCACAGGATTTTAACCCTTTTAAAATACCACTTATTCAGAAAAGGTAAAATATATGAAGTGGCAAGGCTGTCACCAATTTGTTTGCCATAAAGAGCGTTGGGCCAGGCTGACAACATGTCTGTCCTATGAAGGGTTCATGCCTTGTATATTCCACACATAAATGAGTGGCCCAAAGTATTTTAACCTTTTCAAATGACCAGTTACTTATTCAGAAAAGGTAAAATATATTAGATGGCAAGTTTGGCATAAGTTTGTTTGCTATAAAAATCATTGGGTCAGGCTAAAAAACACGCTTATCCTGTGAAAGGCTTCAGGCCGTGTATGTATCCACACAAAAAATTGTCGCCCAAAGGATTTTAACCCTTTTCAAATACCCGTTACTTATTCAGAAAGGTAAAATGTATGAAGTGGCAAGGATGGCACAAGATTGTTTGCCTAAAAAGCATTGGGTCGGGGGGGCGTGTCCTAGCCGCAGCCATGAGGAGTCGCAAAGTTGAGAAACTCTCTCTATAAACTTTAGAAAAATGTCAGTTATCTCTTCTCTATTCAGCTATAATTTCTCATAACTGTGAAACTAACAGAGGCAGTAGCCAAGGATCTATTTGACACCAAATATTGCCCTGTTTACATCGGCAGAAAGAAACAACTTGAGTCTCCAAAGATTGACGACTGCGGCCCTCATACCTTTTTTACATCCAACCATCCTCCCCCCCCCCCCCCCCCCCCCGGTTTGCTAGCAGCCGGGTAAAGCAGTTTCACGCTAGTGAAAATCTTAACTATTCATTGCAACCTTGTTCCTAGCTATGGAGAGGGATTTACATTTGCAGATGCAGTCGATGCTTGAAGAACTGGAACTACAGATGCTCCGCAATTTCGAGGACTTACACCATACCTTAAAAATTGCCAGTGGTAAGGAAGCACACGAGTCATCTGAAATGGCAGAAGTGACAGACATCGCTTACCCAGCAGGGGACGGCTAACCCAAGTAGGCAGCTCCTTTCACTACAGCCCACATGCGATCCTAAGCCTAGCTTGGAAATAGAGGAGCAAGTAACCCGCGGGTGGCCCTCTCTACACAAGAACACACAGAACATCAGGACGGAGCCAGTCCTTACCTTCTTACCCCAGCTAACAGCGATCCGCAGAGTAATAGTGATTGGGAGAGACCGGAGAGCACCCGACCTGCAAGCAACACTGCGCTAATCTATAATACCTGAGCCGCCCCCCCTGCACCCATGTCTCTCAGATGGAACATGCACTAAACCCCCCTAACCGTCTCCCGGGAAGGTGCGGCCGACCTATGGAGTAGTGATAGAGCCTTAGGGAAGAAGCCTGTTCCTGTGAATAAGCAGCAGAGTAGTAGGCGACGATCCAACAGAGAGGGTTTATCGAATCCCTGGTCATCAAGTGGAGTAGCTGTCCCTCTCATATGTCACTGGCTCGATACGGACAGGTCACCCAGGAGAGGCATGGGTTAATCAATCATATGGACTTACTTCCTTAAATGAAGGTGTGGACATCCCTGTTTTATTCTAAGGTCCACTTTTTTTTGTTTTTTTGTTTTGTTCCAATATGTTTTGGGCCCTTCCTGCCTTTGTGGATCCCCATATCTATATGGCTTAGCACTACTGAGCCTGATGTACTCAGTTTGTTACCACGTGGACGCTCTCCACTTCTGTTTTAGCTTAATTATTTACACAGTCCACAGTTCTGATTTTACATGGATGGTAATAAACCTCATTGATTCTTTTACACCCAGACCCATTAGAGGGAATAGCTTTCTCACTCCTGTTGTACGGGCTTTAATGATGACTCTCCTGTTTATTATCTTATGGGGGTATATGATGTTTTACAGTAGAGATGTGATGTCATGTTATACTTAAAGGATGACCATTAGTATATAAGGTTGGATAAATCATATTAGATATTGTTGATAGATGCCTATGTATATGTTTTCCCCTCCTTTTTAATGATCTTATTTGTTAGATACTGTTGATGCTCCATGAGAGATATAGGAAGCAGCTTCAATATGGAGCAGGTTTCTTGAAATACTATAGTGGTTTGTGTTAATAGACATATCATTTAACCTGACCTTTTATTTGCTTGGTGTGAATGTACATTTGGACTAGTACCTTTACTTTACTGTTCCTGGTTCACAGTTATTTCAAATCTTATGCTCTTATACTTGTCATTTAGGTCCTTAACCAATGCCAGTTCTATTTTAGCATTCTGTCTTATGTCTACATTTGAACCTGTATTACATCTACAACCTGTTTCTGCTCAATGCTAAATGTATATGTATTTTAGTCAACATACCTACTGGATGTATCTATACCTACCCCATCCTCTCTTGTGAATGCTTACTACCGACATTCCTTTTTCTACCACCCTTCCCTCCACAATTCCATGTCAATATTCTAATAGCCCTATACTACTCCCCCCTAGACAAATATACTTTGTACCCTCTCCATATCATAGTATTTTCACTAGCCCAACTAGAAACCATATCACTTTACCTACCCCTCTCTTCTATACGAGTGGCTTGGGCCCACTGACTCCCTTCCCCAATACCCCCTAAAAAGAAAAAGAGGTTCCATTTTCAAATACGAGGTTAGGCCACTAATTGTATAAGTGTTCTCTTCTGAACACATATTTGTGCATAGGTATGTAGAATATGATGATCGTCTTAGTATAATATTATAACTGAGGTCCTCAGTTATCCAACCTCAAAATCAATGTGCTTTATGTGGATCTAAATGACAGATTTTACTGCCTATACTGTTTATATGTTGACAATTGTTTGTGTCCATAACTAAATTGTGACCTTGTTGTTTTTCTTTTTTTTCTTATCACTTTTGAAACCTCAATAAAAACACAATACGTCTATTCTATAAAAGGGGTTAAAGCCCTGCATATATCTACACAGAAATGAGTGACCCAAATAATTTTAACCCTTTTAAAATACCAATTACTTATTCAGAAAAGGTAAAATATATGAAGTGGCAAGGTTGGCACCAATTTGTTTGCAATAAAGGGCGCTGGCTAGGCTGATAACGTCTATCCTATGATGGGTTCACGCCTTGTATGTATACACAGACATAAATGAGTGGTGCACAGGATTTTATCCTTTTTTAAATACCAGTGACTTATTTAGAAAAGGTAAAATATATAAAGTGGCAAGTTCGGCACCAATTTGTTTGCCATAAAGAGCGTTGGACAAGGCTAATAACGACTGTCCCATGAAGAGGCTCACACATTGTATATTCCACACATAAATGAGTGGCGCAAAGGATTTTAACCCTTTTATAATATCAGTTACTTATTAGAAACAATCAAAATTATACCATGGTTTGCAATCTGTTTATTGCAATTTGTTTTGTTTTTTTTGTTTTTTTTATAAAATGTAACGGCTAGATTTAGAGTTTGGCGGTAGCTGTCAAAACCAGCGTTAGAGGCTCCTAACGCTGGTTTTGGCTACGCTGGTATTTAGAGTCAGTCAGGAAAGGGTCTAACGCTCACTTGCAGCCGCGACTTTTCCATACCGCAGATCCCCCTACGCCATTTGCGTATCCTATCTTTTCAATGGGATCTTTCTAACGCCGGTATTTAGAGTCGTGGCTGAAGTGAGCGTTAGAAATCTAACGACAAAACTCCAGCCGCAGAAAAAAGTCAGTAGTTAAGAGCTTTCTGGGCTAACGCCGGTTTATAAAGCTCTTAACTACTGTGCTCTAAAGTACACTAACACCCATAAACTACCTATGTACCCCTAAACCGAGGCCCCCCCACATTGCCGCCACTCTATAAAAAATTTTAACCCCTAATCTGCCGACCGCACACGGCCGCAACCTACGTTATCCCTATGTACCCTAATCTGCTGCCCCTAAATACCGCCGACACCTACATAATATTTATTAACCCCTAATCTGCCGCCCCCCCGCTATCGCTGACACCTGCATATTTTTTTAACCCCTAATCTGCCGCTCCGTACACCGCCGCAACCTACATTATACCTATGTACCCCTAATCTGCTGCCCCTAACACAGCCGACCCCCTATATTATATTTATTAACCCCTAATATGCCGCCCCCAACGTCGCCTCACCTACCTACAATAATTAACCCCTAAATCTGCGACCGGACCACACCGCTACTATAATAAATGTATTAACCCCTAAAGCTAAGTCTAACCCTAACACTAACACCCCCCTAACTTAAATATAATTTAAATCTAACGAAATAAATTAACTCTTATTAAATAAATTATTCCTATTTAAAGCTAGAATACTTACCTGTAAAATAAACCCTAATATTGCTACAATATAACGAATAATTATATTGTAGCTATTTTAGGATTAATATTTATTTTACAGGCAACTTTGTATTTATTTTAACCAGGTACAATAGCTATTAAATAGTTAATAACTATTTAATAGCTAAAATAGTTAAAATAATTACAAAATTACCTGTAAAATAAATCCTAACCTAAGTTACAATTAAACCTAACACTACACTATCAATAAATTAATTAAATACAATACCTACAAATAACTACAATTTAAATAAAGTAACTAAAGTACACAAAAATAAAAAAGAACTAAGTTACAAAAAATAAAAAAATATTTACAAACATTAGAAAAATATTACAACAATTTTAAACTAATTACACCTACTCTAAGCCCCCTAATAAAATAACAAAGACCCCCAAAATAAAAAAATGCCCTACCCTATTCTAAATTTAAAAAGTTCAAAGCTCTTTTACCTTACCAGCCCTGAAAAGGGCCATTTGCGGGGCATGCCCCAAATAATTCAGCTCTTTTGCCTGTAAAAAAAAACATACAATTCCCCCCCCCAACATTACAACCCACCCCCCCCCTACCCCAAATCAAACCCAAACCCCCCGTAAATAAACCTAACACTAAGCCCCTGAAGATCTTCCTACCTTATCTTCACCATGCCAGGTTCACTGATCCGTCCTCCGAAGTCTTGATCCAAGCCTCCGAAGTCTTCATCCAAGCCCAAGCGGGGGCTGGCGATCCATAATCCGGCTGAAGTCTTCTATCAAGCAGCGGCTGAAGAGGTCCAGAAGAGGCTCCAAAGTCTTTATCCTATCCGGGAAGAAGAGAGATCCGGACCCGGCAACCATCTTTATCAAAGCGGCATCTCTATCTTCATCCGATGACGAACGGCTCCATCTTGAAGACCTCCGTCGCGGATCCATCCTCTTCTTCCGACGTCCAACTGAAGAATGAAGGTTCCTTTAAGGGACGTCATCCAAGATGGCGTCCCTCGAATTCCGATTGGCTGATAGGATTCTATCAGCCAATCGAATTAAGGTAGGAAAATTCTGATTGGCTGATGGAATCAGCCAATCAGATTCAAGTTCAATCCGATTGGCTGATTGGATCAGCCAATCAGATTGAGCTCGCATTCTATTGGCTGATCGGAACAGATCCGCGACGGAGGTCTTCAAGATGGAGCCGTTCGTCATCGATGAAGATAGAAGATGCCGCTTGGATCAAGATGGTTGCCGGTCCGGATCTCCTCTTCTTCCGGATAGGATGAAGACTTTGGAGCCTCTTCTGGACCTCTTCAGCCGCCGCTTGATAGAAGACTTTCAGCCGGATTATGGATCGCCAGCCCCCGCTTGGGCCTTGGATGAGACTTCGGAGGCTTGGATCAAGACTTCGGGAGGACGGATCGTGAACCTGCATGTGAAGATAAGGTAGGAAGATCTTCAGGGGCTTAGTGTTAGGTTTATTTAAGGGGGGTTTGGGTTAGATTAGGGGTATGTGGGTGGTGGGTTGTAATGTTGGGGGGGTATTGTATGTTTTTTTTACAGGCAAAAGAGCTGAATTATTTGGGGCATGCCCCGCAAATGGCCCTTTTCAGGGCTGGTAAGGTAAAAGAGCTTTGAACTTTTTTAATTTAGAATAGGGTAGGGCATTTTTTTATTTTGGGGGTCTTTGTTATTTTATTAGGGGCTTAGAGTAGGTGTAATTAGTTTAAAATTGTTGTAATATTTTTCTAATGTTTGTAAATATTTTTTTTATTTTTTGTAACTTAGTTCTTTTTTATTTTTGTACTTTAGTTACTTTATTTAATTGTAGTTATTTGTAGGTATTGTATTTAATTAATTTATTGATAGTGTAGTGTTAGGTTTAATTGTAACTTAGGTTAGGATTTATTTTACAGGTAATTTTGTAATTATTTTAACTATTTTAGCTATTAAATAGTTATTAACTATTTAATAGCTATTGTACCTGGTTAAAATAAATACAAAGTTGCCTGTAAAATAAATATTAATCCTAAAATAGCTACAATATAATTATTTGTTATATTGTAGCTATATTAGGATTAATATTTATTTTACAGGCAAGTTTTTAGCTTTAAATAGGAATAATTTATTTAATAAGAGTAATTTATTTCGTTAGATTTAAATTATATTTAATTTAGGGGGTGTTAGTGTTTAGGGTTAGACTTAGCTTTAGGGGTTAATCCATTTATTAGAGTAGCGGCGAGATCCGGTCGGCAGATTAGGGTTAATAATTGAAGTTAGGTGTCGGCGATGTTAGGGAGGGCAGATTAGGGGTAATACTATTTCTTATAGAGTTATTGAGGCGGGAGTGAGGCGGATTAGGGGTTAATAACTTTATTATAGTAGCGGTGAGGTGCGGTCGGCAGATTAGGGTTAATATTGTAGGTAACTGGCGGCCGACGTTGTGGGGGGCAGATTAGGGGTTAATAAATATAATATAGGGTCGGCGGTGGTTAGGGGCAGCAGATTAGGGTTACATAGGGATAACGTAGGTTGCGGCGGTGTACGGAGCGGCCAGCTTAGGGGTTAATAATAAAATGCAGGGGTCAGCGATAGCGGCCGGCGGCAGATTAGGGGGTTAATAAGTGTAAGCTTAGGGGTGTTTAGACTCGGTGTACATGTTAGAGTGTTAGGTGCAGACGTAGGAAGTGTTTCCCCATAGGAAACAATGGGGCTGCGTTAGGAGCTGAACGCTGCTTTTTTGCAGGTGTTAGGTTTTTTTTCAGCTCAAACTGCCCCATTGTTTCCTATGGGGGAATCGTGCACAAGCACGTTTTTAAAGCTGGCCGCGTCCGTAAGCCACCGCTGGTATTTAGAGTTGCAGTTGCGGTAAATATGCTCTACGCTCCCTTTTTTGGAGCCTAACGCAGCCCTTCTGTGAACTCTAAATACCAGCGGTATTTAAAGGTGCGGGGAAAAAAGCATGCGTAGCTAACGCACCCCTTTGGCCGCAGAACTCTAAATCTAGCCGTAAGTTTGTTTAGGTTTTTAGAAAGTGTATTATTTTATTTAAAATAAAAATAATGCTAGATATCTTTATTTGAAAATTGTAATCAGTTGCAGAATAAGAAGCTGACTGAATAATAATCAACTTCAGCCTTGTACATTTTGCAGCTTTCTTGTTCTTAATGTTCACCTCACAGTAGTTACCTTATAAATGACAGTCACAGTGGGTTACCTTATAAATGACAGTCACAGTGGTTATCTTATAAATGACAGTCACAGTGGTTACCTTATAAATGACAGTGACATACCCCCCAACTGTCCCGATTTTCGCGGGACAGTCCCGATTTTAGGGGTCTGTCCCTCTGTCCCGAGTTGCTAGCCATCTGTCCGATTTGCCCCAGGCATTTAAAAAAATATATATATTTTTTTTTTTTTTTTTTTTTTTTTTTTATTCTTTTGGGTCCATACTCAGAAGCAGCTGGCTTTGCTCTCACAGGGTTAGATACCATTTAGATTCCCTGTGGAAAAGGAATGGTGTATGGGTTAAGCAGGAGTAAGAAGGCTGTATACACTCTGACCACGAGTAATGGTGACCTCTCTAACCTACCTCTGGTAATGATGATATCTAACCCCTGGTGATAATACTAGCATGCCTTCAGTTTTATACAATGAGCAGTGGCAGCCGCAGACTGCCAGCTAATGTGCTTGCCAACCCCAGACCCCATACAATGAATTACAGATACCCATATATGATGTAGTGTGTGTGTCTATCTGTATCCATAACTCTGTGTGTGTATCTGTATGTATAAGTTTATGCTATGTAGTGTGTGTCTGCATGTATAAATGTAAGCTATGTAGTGTGTGTATGTGTATCTGCATGTATAAGTGTGTATCTGCATGTATAAGTGTATGCTATGTAGCATACCCTCCCAACATTTCAAAATTCAAAAGAGGGACACCCCCCCCCCCCCCCGGCAAAAAAATTGAAATGTGGTGGGCGGGGCTTAAAAAATAATAAAGACCAAAGTAATAAAATAAAAATTCTAAATAAAGTCATATATTTTAATACACTTAGGCACAATCAAACACAAGCTCAAACCACTGGTATGGCTATGTGAGCGCTGTATTTAATTAGCCTTTGCAAAGACATTGCTAAATATTTTTATCTTAATTGCACATTTATTAATAAATTCTTTAAAACTAATCTCTGCATTCCCCATTAATATTCTAGATTCTGGCCTTTAAAGTCAGCAAAAATGCACAGTAGCACGCTACATAGCATACACTTATACATGCAGATACCACACATACTACATAGCATACACTTATACATGCAGACATACACACACTACATAGCATACACTAACACATGCAGATACACACACACTACATAGCATACACTTATACATACAGATACACACACAATACATAGCATACACTTACACATGCTGATACACACACACTACATAGTGTACACTTATACAGGCAGATACACACACACACTACATAGCATACAATTATACATGGCAGCATACACTTATACATGCAGATACACAGACACTACATAGTATACACTTATACATGCAGCATACACTTATACATGCAGATACACAGACACTACATAGTATACACTTATACATGCAGATACATACACACTACATAGCATACACTTACACACACACATACACACACACACACACACACTACATAGCATTCACTTATACATGCAGCATACACTTATACATGCAGATACACAGACAACTACATAGTATACACTTATACATGCAGACACACACACACTACATAGCATACACTTATACATGTAGATACACACTTATACATGCAGATACACATACACACACTACATAGCTTACTTTATACATGCAGACACACACCACACTACATAGCATAAACTTATACATACAGATACACACACAGAGTTATGGATACAGATAGACACACACACTACATCATATATGGGTATCTGTAATTAATTGTATGGGGTCCTAGGAGTTGGCAAGCACATTAGCTGGCAGTCTGCGGCTGCCACGGTTCGTTACCCTGGTATTAGCACTGCTCATTGTATAAAACTGAAGGCATGCTAATATTATCACCAGGGGTTAGATATCATCATTACCAGAGGTAGGTTAGAGAGGTCAATATTACCCGTGGTCAGAGTGTATACAGCCTTCTTACTCCTGCTTAACCCACACACCATTCCTTTTCCACAGGGAATATAACAGGTATCTAACCCTGTGAGAGCAAAGCCAGCTGCTTCTGAGTAAAATAAATGTAATGCTAGATATCTTTATTTTGCAAATTGTAATCAGTTGCAGAATAAGAAGCTGACTGAATAAGAATCCAGCTTCAGCCTTGTACATTTTGCAGCTTTCTTGTTCTTAATGTTCATTCACAGTGGCTACCTTATAAATGACAGTCACAGTGATTACCTTATAAATGACAGTCACAGTGGTTACCTTATAAGTGACAGTCACAGTGGTTACCTTAAAATGACAGTCACAGTGATTACCTTATAAGTGACACAGTGGTTACCTTATGACAGTCACAGTGGTTACCTTATAAATGACAGTCACAGTGTTACCTTATAAATGACAGTCACAGTGATTACCTTATAAGTGACACAGTGGTTACCTTATGACAGTCACAGTGGTTACCTTATAAATGACAGTCACAGTGGTTACCTTATAAATGACAATCAGCATAATCCACTGTGAATGAACATTAAGAACAAGAAGCTGCAAAACGTTTCGTTTTTCAGAATGATTGTTTATAGCAGAGCTTTCCAAAACTTTTCATGTTGGCGACACACTTTTTAACCCTACATAATTTCGTGACACAGTAATTCAGTTGTACTAGCAAACAGAGGTTAACTAACTTGTTTTAAGAGATAGACACATACATAAATGATATATAATAACGAAATGTATTTACAAATGGCACTGCAAACACACTGCTATCCCACTCGCTGACTACACATGCAGTCACGAGCCGATTGAGGAGACTACACGTGCAGTCAGGAGTCAATGTGCCGCCAATGGGAATAGTTTCAGTTCCCACTGAGCTGCGCCAGTATGTTAAGATGATCTGTGACCCACTAGGTATCAATAACGAGTCAACCATGTGCTATGCGTAGCAAGCAGGCGGAAAGATGGAAACCAAAAAAAAAAATTAAAAATTAAAAAAAAAAATTGTGCTGAAGCAGGGACACACCTACACACTGCTGCCGACACACTAATGTGTCACGACACACAGTTTGGAAAGCACTGGTCTATAGGTTGTTTGTTAGATTAAGTTGATTTAAAAAAAAAAAAAAAGCTTTGAGTGGAGGTCACATGTTTCCTGTCTAGAATCAGTGGAGGTCACATGTTTCCTGTCTAGAGTCAGTGGAGGTCACATGTTTCCTGTCTGGAGTGAAGCTCCAGTCTGCAGCTAGACTACTTTATGTAATTATGGTTGGTACACTACAGCTCACTGTACAAGTTTAAATAAAGCTAACCAAAACAAAACACCTCCCCTCTTTTTCTATTGGCTGTTGTAATGACACGTGACTTCCCTTCATCAGTTCTGGAATATGTAGTTTTTCTGTTTTCTTTCTTACTGTTGCATTGTTAGTACCTGATGTCACTTCCTTTAGGACTGCAGCATGGGTAATGGCTAGATTCCATCCCTCTAAAGGGCCCTCTGACATCACAGCAGTCACGTGACTGCAGTGATCACATGGTACAGAGAGTTGAGGAAGCAGAAGGGCGGGATTTTCAAATCAATAGGACTCTTCTGTTTTACCTCTGCAGTTGTGAGCTTGGTCAGGAGTTGTCTGTGCTTATGCTGCTGTGTGATTGGTCAGAACTTGTTGTCTGGGCTTATGCTGCTGTGTGATTGGTCAGGACTCGTTATCTGGGCTTATGCTGGACATGGAAGAAACACTATGACAAAGGAGTGAGAAGAATTTGTGTCTGCAAGAAGCTGGATCCTGATTAGAGGCTGCTTTATAACAGAAAGTTAGAGATTTGTAGATTGGCTTTTTTTAACTCTAATAATGGGAACCTCATCTGTGCCTAGGATTTGTGCTAGAACATAAAGAACTGGGTGTGGGAAAATATTACACATGGAGCCCAGCATTTGTTTTTTATTCTTCATGTTTTATTCTTTCTTTTGTAGGACAGAAGCTGTTATCTGGGACTGCAGATGAGCAATGGGAAACCACTAAGTAAAACTGCACTTGTTGTCTTGTTTATGTTTGTGGGGTTATCAGTCATTACATAATTAGTGAAATTCAGCTAGATTTTAAAACTTGCATTTAAAATGGAAATTAGTTCATAAGAATAGCAAATAGTTAATTAGCTTACATTGTTACTATATATCTTTAACTTCCTTCTTTATGTGCTGGTGTTAGGGTTGCCACCTTTTCCTAAAAAAAATACCGGCCATGGGTGGGTGAGCCACAAAAGGGTGTGGTCACAAAAAGGCAGGGCCAAAAAAGAGGCAGATTCACTCAATGTAACATGACCCTACATGTTACATAAAGGGATAATACATGCTGCTTACTGACTGTGTGTATATGAGAGGTGTCCAGGGAATCACACACACATTTTATTTATTATATACACACACATATATATATATATATATATATGTATTTAAGACCAGAGAGTGCTGTCTTCTATCTTTTGCTATTATTACCCACATTCATGCACCCTGGCAAATCGTGATACTGTTCGTGAGAGTGCACTTGTCCTACTAACCTATATATATATATATATATATATATAAACATATACACAGACACACATATATATATATATATATATATCAGGGGCTCAACAATTCCACTTGCCAACTCGCCATTGGCGAGTGGAATTTAAGCAGTGGTGAGTAAGTTTCTATCCTTAGTCAGTCATAACCCCGGGCTGCTGCACTGTTGAGTGTTTAAAAAAAATAAAAAACTTCTCATTGGGTACTGTTTACTGTTATGTTAGTCACATGATATTTGCATCCAGTAAAAACCCTGCAGTAAGTCTGCACGTGGCTCTAGTAAAAGGTTTTGATGCAGGTTGTAAACATGCGACACTGACCCTCTGGATGCGGCGCTGGAACCAGCTCTCAGTCTCTACTCGTAACCAGTGTGTGTCTGTGCTCAGATGGTGCATCCAGCTGGGATACAGCAGGTGGTGGTGCAGGGTGGGTGCTCTAGCTTACTCACTCCGCAGGATTTAGATTTTACAACCGCGGACCGGAGCGATTCAAATTCACTGGTGTCTTCCTTGAGAGAGTGTCACTGCGCAATACTACTACTGGTTGCTTGGCTTTACCTTCACTCGCTAGTACAGAGGCTGTACACTGGGGAAATTAAATATTTTATTAATTAGCACATTGAGCAGTGCAGGTGTATAGAGCTACTGTTATTTCGCTGTACCCTTTGTACAAAACACTTTTCACATCCCCCGTGCAGCACAGCTTGATCTATTTCCTGAATTCCAGTTCTACCCTCACGCTGAGAGGGAAGGACCTAAACTGACTGACAGCTGTGTGCATAATCACACAGGAGTAGGTGAGGTTTTATTTCTCTCAACTTCTTTCAGAAAAACTAAAACATGCAGAACACTATTTAACCCCATGGCTACCAAGGAGGATAGCAGTGTATATTCCTGTAGAATGCACTGTAGCCCTTTTTGGCAGGCATGGGGTTAAATTATGCTCACAAGCTGTAAGGAGGTGAAGGGGTTGTGCAAGAGATGCTGCACTGTGTCACAAGCTGACAGTTTTTATATCTTTAGAACTAAGGGCTAGATTTATTAAAGCTGAGGTGTACAGGCGGCGCGTATATGCGCCCCTGTACACCTCAGCTCGCCTGTGGCGGGGCGAAAATACCCGCAGGTATTCGGCATTGCACACGAGCGCAATTTTGCGCTTGCGTGCAGTCCCGCCCCCTGCCCGCGCACAGCCAATCACGGCGCGGCAGGAGCTGTCAATCTCCTCGGTCTGACTAGACCGAGGAGATTGAATTTCGCCAGATTAGAGGTGGCGAAGAGGCTCAGGAAGCAGCGGTCTGGTGACCGCTGCTTGATAAATGACGGCGAGCAAGTTCTTGAGAGAACTTGCTGCCGTAAGGGCTTAATAAATCTAGCCCTAAGTCTGTGTAAGGCTATTGCTGCTTTTAGGCAAGGGTCTACTTAATCAGTATTATATGTGAACACAGGCAATGCAGATGTGTTAATGGTTTAGTTAACTAGTGCAGGGATATTTTCTTTTAAAAATAATTAATTTAGGGGAATGGCGATTTTGTTAAAAAACAAACGCACTTGCATTCGCTGAAAAGAAAAATAATAATAGTCCATGTTACTGCAATATGTGTGAGTTTAATATGTTTGTGTGTGATTGTAGAGAGAGAACAGAGAGAGAGAACAGAGAGAGAGAGAGAGAGAGAGAGAGAAAAGAGAAAAATGAGAGAGAAGTGAGAGAGAGAGAGAGAGAGAGAAGTGAGAAAAAACATAATTTATGTAAGAACTTACCTGATAAAATTCATTTCTTTCATATTAGCAAGAGTCCATGAGCTAGTGACGTATGGGATATACATTCCTACCAGGAGGGGCAAAGTTTCCCAAACCTCAAAATGCCTATAAATACACCCCTCACCACACCCACAAATCAGTTTAACGAATAGCCAAGAAGTGGGGTGATAAGAAAAAGTGCGAAAGCATAAAAAATAAGGAATTGGAATAATTGTGCTTTATACAAAAAAATCATAACCACCACAAAAAGGTGGGCCTCATGGACTCTTACTAATATGAAAGAAATGAATTTATCAGGTAAGTTCTTACATAAATTATGTTTCTTTCATGTGATTAGCAAGAGTCCATGAGCTAGTGACGTATGGGATAATGAATACCCAAGATGTGGATCTTCCACGCAAGAGTCACTAGAGAGGGAGGGATAAAATAAAGACAGCCAATTCCGCTGAAAAATAATCCACACCCAAAACAAAGTTTAAATCTTATAATGAAAAAAACTGAAATTATAAGCAGAAGAATCAAACTGAAACAGCTGCCTGAAGTACTTTTCTACCAAAAACTGCTTCAGAAGAAGAAAACACATCAAAAATGGTAGAATTTAGTAAAAGTAATGCAAAGAAGACAAGTTGCTGCTTTGCAAATCTGATCAACCGAAGCTTCATTCTTAAATGCCCAGGAAGTAGAAACTGACCTAGTCGAATGAGCTGTAATCCTTTGAGGCGGAGATCTACCCGACTCAACATAAGCATGATGAATCAAAGACTTTAACCTAGATGCCAAGGAAATGGCAGAAGCCTTCTGACCTTCCTAGAACCAGAAAAAATAACAAATAGACTAGAAGTCTTTCTGAAATCTTTAGTAGCTTCAACATAATATTTCAAAGCTCTAACTACATCCAACGAATGCAACGATCTTTCCTTAGAATTCTTAGGATTAGGACATAATGAAGGAACCACAATTTCTCTACTAATGTTGTTAGAATTCACAACCTTAGGAAAAAATTTAAATGAAGTTCGCAACAACCGCCTTATCCTGATGAAAAATCAGAAAAGGAGACTCACAAGAAAGAGCAGATAATTCAGTAACTCTTCTAGCAGAAGAGATGGCCAAAAAGAAACAAAACTTTCCAAGAAAGTAATTTAATATCCAGCGAATGCATAGGTTCAAACGGAGGAGCTTGAAGAGCCCCCAGAACCAAATCCAAACTCCAAGGAGGAGAAATTGACTTAATAACAGGTTTATACGAACCAAAGCCTGTACAAAAACAATGAATATCAGGAAGACTAGCAATCTTTCTGTGAAAAAGAACAGAAAGAGCAGAGATTTGTCCCTTCAATGAACTTGCAGACAATCCTTTATCCAAACCATCCTGAAGAAACTGTAAAATTCTAGGAATTCTAAAAGAATGCCAAGAAAAATGATGAGAAGAACACCAAGAAATGTAAGTCTTCCAGATTCGATAATATATCTTTCTACATACAGATTTACGAGCCTGTAACATAGTATTAATTACGGAGTCAGAGAAACCTCTATGACTGAGAATCAAGCGTTCAATCTCCATACCTTCAAATTTAAGGATTTGAGATCCTGATGGAAAAAAGGACCTTGCGATAGAAGGTCTGGTCTTAACGGAAGAGTCCACGGTTGGCAAGCAGCCATCCGGACAAGATCCGCATACCAAACCTGTGAGGCCATGCTGGAGCCACCAGCAGAACAAACGAACGCTCCTTTAGAATCTTGGAAATCACTCTTGGAAGAAGAACTAGAGGCGGAAAGATATAGGCAGGATGATACTTCCAAGGAAGTGACAATGCATCCACTGCTTCCGCTGAGGATCCCTGGATCTGGACAGATACCTGGGAAGCTTCTTGTTTAGATGAGAAGCCATCAGATCTATTTCTGGAAGTCCCCACATTTTGAACAATCTGAAGAAATCCTCTGGGTGAGAGAGACCATTCGCCGGATGTAACGTTTGGCGACTGAGATAATCCGCTTCCCAATTGTCTATACCTGATAAACCGCAGAAATTAGACAGGAGCTGGATTCCGCCCATACCAGTATTCGAGATACTTCTTTCATAGCCAGAGGACTGTGAGTCCTCCTTGAGATTGACATATGCCACCGTTGTGACATTGTCCGTCTGAAAACAAATGAACGACTCTCTCTTTAGAAGAGGCCACGACTGAAGAGCTCTGAAAATTGCACGGAGTCTCCAAAATGTTGATTGGTAATCTCGCCTCCTGAGATTCCCAAACCCCTTGTGCTGTCAGAGACCCCCAAACAGCTCCCCAACCTGTCAGACTTGCATCTGTTGAGATCACAGTCCAGGTCGGAAGAACAAAAGAAGCCCCCTGAACTAAACGATGGTGGTCTGTCCACCACGTCAGAGAGTGTCGTACAATCGGTTTTAAAGATATTAATTAAGATATCTTTGTATAATCCCTGCACCACTGGTTCAGCATACAGAGCTGAAGAGGTCGCATGTGAAAACGATCGCGTCCGATGCAGCAGTCATAAGACCTAGAATTTCCATGCATAAGGCTACCGAAGGGAATGATTGAGACTGAAGGTTTCGACAAGCTGAAACCAATTTCAGACGTCTCTTGTCCGTCAGAGACAGAGTCATGGACACTGAATCTATCTGGAAACCTAAAAAGGTTACCCTTGTCTGAGGAATCAACGAACTCTTTGGTAAATTGATCCTCCAACCATGTTCTTGAAGAAACGATACAAGTCGATTCGTATGAGATTCTGCTAAATGTGAAGACTGAGCAAGTACCAAGATATCGTCCAAATAAGGAAATACCACAATACCCTGTTCTCTGATTACAGATAGAAGGGCACCGAGAACCTTTGTAAAAATCCTTGGAGCTGTTGCTAGGCCAAATGGCAGAGCCACAAACTGGTAATGCTTGTCTAGGAAAGAGAATCTCAGAAACTGATAGTGATCTGGATGAATCGGAATATGCAGATATGCATCTTGTAAATCTATTGTGGACATATAATGCTCTTGCTGAACAAAAGGCAGAATAGTCCTTATAGTTACCATTTTGAATGTTGGTATCCTTACATAACGATTCAATATTTTTAAATCCAGAACTGGCCTGAAGGAATTCTCCTTCTTTGGTACAATGAAGAGATTTGAGTAAAACCCCATCCCCTGTTCCAGAACTGGAACTGGCATAATTACTCCAGCCAACTCTAGATCTGAAACACATTCAGAAATGCTTGAGCCTTCACTGGATTTATTGGGACACAGGAAAGAAAAATCTTTTTGCAGGAGGCCTTATCTTGAAGCCTATTCTGTACCCTGTGAAACAATGTTCTGGATCCAAAGATTGTGAATCGAATTGATCCAAATTTCTTTGAAAAATCGTAATCTGCCCCCTACCAGCTGGGCTGGAATGAGGGCCGCACCTTCATGTGGACTTGGGAGCTGGCTTTGGCTTTCTAAAAGGCTTGGATTTATTCCAGACTGAGATGGTTTCCAAACTGATACTGCTCCTGTAGGGGAAGGATCAGGCTTTTGTTCCTTATTGTGACGAAAGGAACGAAAACGATTAGCAGACCTAAATTTACCTTTAGATTTTTTATCCTGTGGTAAAAAAGTTCCTTTCCCCCAGTAACAGTTGAAATAATAGAATCCAACTGTGAACCAAACAATTTATTACCCTGGAAAGAAAGGGAAAGCAAAGTTGACTTAGAAGACATATCAGCATTCCAAGTTTTAAGCCATAAAGCTCTTCTAGCTAAAATAGCTAAAGACATATACCTGACATCAACCCTAATGATATCAAAGATGGCATCACAAATAAAGTTATTAGCATGTTGAAGAAGATTAACAATGCTATGAGTATTATGATCTGTTACTTGTTGTGCTAAAGCCTCCAACCAAAAAGTTGAAGCTGCAGCAACATCCGCCAAAGATATAGCAGGCCTAAGAAGATTACCTGAACATAAGTAAGCTTTTCTTAGAAAGGATTCAATTTTCCTATCTAAAGGATCCTGTAAAGGAAGTACTATCTGCCGTAGGAATAGTAGTACGTTTAGCAAGAGTAGAGATAGCCCCATCAACCTTAGGGATTTTGTCCCAAAACTCTAATCTGTCAGATGGCACAGGATATAATTGCTTAAACCGTTTAGAAGGAGTAAATGAATTACCCAAATTATTCCATTCCCTAGAAATTACTTCAGAAATAGCATCAGGGACGGGAAAAACCTCTGGAATAACTACAGGAGGTTTAAAAACAGTATTCAAACGTTTAGATTAGTATCAAGAGGACCAGATTCCTCTATTTCTAATGCAATTAAGACTTCTTTAAGCAAAGAACGAATAAATTCCATTTTAAATAAATATGAAGATTTATCAGTATCAACCTCTGAAACAGAATCCTCTGAACCAGAGGAATCATTATCAGAATCAGAATGATGATGTTCATTTAAAAATTCATCTGAAAAATGAGAAGTTTTAAAAGACCTTTTACGTTTACTAGAAGGAGGAATAACAGACATAGCCTTCTTAATAGATTTAGAAACAAAAATCTCTTATGTTAACAGGAACACCCCTGAATATTAGATGTTGATGGAACAGCAACAGGTAATGGAACATTACTAAAGGAAATATTATCTGCATTAACAAGTTTGTCATGACATTCATTACAAACAACAGCCGGAGGAACAGATACCACAAGTTTACAACAAATACACTTAACTTTGGTAGATCCAGCATTAGGCAGCAATTTTCCAGAAGTATCTTCTGATTCAGGGTCAATCGGAGACATCTTGCAATATGTAATAGAAAAAACAACATATAAAGCAAAATTGATTAAATTCCTTAAAAGGACAGTTTCAGGAATGGGAAAAAAATGCCAATGAACAAGCTTCTAGCAACCAGAAGCAAATAAACAATGAGACTTCAATAATGTGGAGACAATAATGACGCCCATATTTTTTAGCGCCAAAAAAGACGCCCACATTATTTGGCGCCTAAATGCTTTAAGCGCCAAAAATTACGCCACATCCGGTAACGCCGACATTTTTGGCGCAAAAACGTCAAAAAAATGACGCAACTTCCGGCGACAAGTATGACGCCGGAAATGACAAAGAAAATTTTTGCGCCATAAAAGTCAGCGCCAAGAATGACGCAATAAAATGAAGCATTTTCAGCCCCGCGAGCCTAACAGCCCACAGGAGAAGTCAAATTTTTAAGGGTAAGAAAAAATTGATTATTCAAATGCATTATCCCAAATAATGAAACTGACTGTCTGAAATAAGGAATGTTGAACATCCTGAATCAAGGCAAATAAATGTTTAAACACATATATTTAGAACTTTATAAAAAAAGTGCCCAACCATAGCTTAGAGTGTCACAAAAATAAGACTTACTTACCCCAGGACACTCATCTACATGTAGTAGAAAGCCAAACCAGTACTGAAACGAGAATCAGTAGAGGTAATGGTATATATAAGAGTATATCGTCGATCTGAAAAGGGAGGTAAGAGATGAATCTCTACGACCGATAACAGAGAAACCTATGAAATAGACCCCGTAGAAGGAGGATCATTAAATTCAAATAGGCAATACTCTCTTCACATCCCTCTGACATTCACTGCACACTGAGAGGAAAACCGGGCTCCAGCCTTGCTGCGAAAGCGCATATCAACGAAGAATCTAGCACAAACTTACTTCACCACCTCCATGGGAGGCAAAGTTTGTAAAACTGATTTGTGGGTGTGGTGAGGGGTGTATTATAGGCATTTTGAGGTTTGGGAAACTTTGCCCCTCCTGGTAGGAATGTTATATCCCATACGTCACTAGCTCATGGACTCTTGCTAATTACATGAAAGAAAAGAGAAAAGTGAGAGAGAGAGAAAAGAGAAAAGTGAGAGAGAGAAAAAAGGAGAGACGTGAGAGAGAGAAAAAAGAGAAAAGTGAGAGAGAGAAAAAAGAGAAAAGTGAGAGAGAGAGAAGTGAGAGAGAGAGAGAGAGAGAGAGAGAATTGAGAGAGAAAGAAGAGAGAGAGAGAAGTGAGAGAGAGAAGTGAGAGAGAGAGAAGTGAGAGAGAGAGAAGTGAGAGAGAGAAGTGTGTGTGAGAGAGAGAGATGTGTGTGTGTGTGAGAGAGAAGTGTGTGTGAGAGAGAAGTGAGAGAGAGAAAAGTGAGAGAAAAGTGAGAGAGAGCAGTGAGAGAGAAGAGAGAGAAGTGAGAGAGAGAAGAGAAAAGTGAGAGAGAAGTGAGAGAGAAGTAAGAGAGAGAGGTTAGAGAGAAGTGAGAGAGAAGTGAGAGAGAGAAGTGTGTGTGAGAGAGAGAGTGAGAGAGAGAGACGTGAGAGAGACGTGAGAGTGTGAGAGAGAGAGAGAGAGAGAGAGAATTTTCTGAAGGGGTGACTAAATATATTGATTGGTGTCTCTGCTCTTTCCTAACATCCCTATCATCGTATGTTAAGGATACAATAGAAGTTCTGAAAAAATTGGATGGTGTTGTTTTATTGCCAGGGACATTCCTTGGCCTCTAGTTATGAAGGCGTCTACTTACCTGCATTCGCCGGCCCTATACGCTCGCCTACCATCGCCACTGCGGACCTGAATATGTTCGCCAAAGTTATCAAAAAAGCTGTCAAGAAGCCGCACACCAAGTACGGAGCGATGAGCAGCGGACTGTTGTTAACTAACAGTCATCGATCTCACTGCTCATCGGCTTCTCCGCAGCTTTCTTGATAGCCTGTCACTAAGCACCCACACTAACTATACTGTTTTACCCCCTAAACCACCGCTCCCCGGAGCCCCCCGCACCTAAATAAAGTTATTACCCCCTAAACCGCCGCTCCGGAGCCCGCCGCAACTATAATAACATAATTTATGTAAGAACTTACCTGATAAATTCATTCTTTCATATTGGCAAGAGTCCATGAGCTAGTGACGTATGGGATATACAATCCTACCAGGAGGGGCAAAGTTTCCCAAACCTCAAAATGCCTATAAATACACCGCTCACCACACCCACAATTCAGTTTAACGAATAGCCAAGCAGTGGGGTGATAAAGAAAGGAGTAGAAAGCATCAACAAAATAAATTTGGAAATAATTGTGCTTTATACAAAAAATCATAACCACCATAAAAAGGGTGGGCCTCATGGACTCTTGCCAATATGAAAGAAATTAATTTATCAGGTAAGTTCTTACATAAATTATGTTTTCTTTCATGTAATTGGCAAGAGTCCATGAGCTAGTGAAGTATGGGATAGCAATACCCCAAGATCTGGATCTCCACTCAAGAGTCACTAGAGAGGGAGGGAATAAAATAAAAACCGCCATTTTCCGCTGAAAAGATTAATCCACAACCCCAAAAAAAATAGGTTTATTTTCATAAATGAAAGAAAAAAACTTAAATCAAAAGCAGAAGAATCAAACTGAAACAGCTGGCCTGAAGAACTTTTCTACCAAAAACTGCTTCCGAAGAAGCAAATACATCAAAACGGTAGAATTTAGTAAATGTATGCAAAGAAGACCAAGTTGCTGCTTTGCAAATCTGATCAACTGAAGCTTCATTCTTAAAAGCCACGAAGTGGAGACTGGTCTAGTAGAATGAGCTGTAATTCTCTGAGGCGGGGCCTGACCCGACTCCAAATAAGCTTGATGAATCAAAAGTTTCAACCAAGAAGCCAAGGAAATAGCAGAAGCCTTCTGACTTTTCCTAGGACCAGAAAATAAAACAAATAGACTGGAAGTCTTCCTGAAATCTTTAGTAGCTTCCACATAATATTTCAAAGCTCTTACCACATCCAAAGAATGCAAGGATCTTTCCAAAGAATTCTTAGGATTAAGACATAAGGAAGGGACAACAATTTCTCTATTAATGTTGTAAGAATTCACAACCTTAGGTAAAAATTTAAAAGAAGTCCGCAAAACTGCCTTATCCTGATGAAAAATCAAAAAAAGGAGACTCACAAGAAAGAGCAGATAGCTCAGAAACTCTTCTAGCAGAAGAGATGGCCAAAAGGAACAACACTTTCCAAGAAAGTAGTTTAATGTCCAAAGAATGCATAGGTTCAAATGAAGGAGCCTGTAAGGCTTCAGAACCAAAATTAAGACTCCAAGGAGGAGAAATGATTTAATGACAGGCTTAATACGAACTAAAGCCTGTACAAAACAGTGTATATCAGGAAGTATAGCAATCTTTCTGTGAAATAAAACAGAAAGAGCAGAGATTTGTCCTTTCAAGGAACTTGCAGACAAACCTTTATCCAAACCATCCTGAAGAAACTGTAAAATTCTAGGAATTCTAAAAGAATGCCAGGAGAATTTATGAGAAGAACACCATGAAATGTAAGTCTTCC
Organism: Bombina bombina; assembly: GCF_027579735.1. Lineage (NCBI taxonomy): Eukaryota > Metazoa > Chordata > Amphibia > Anura > Bombinatoridae > Bombina > Bombina bombina. The sequence goes on from NC_069503.1 coordinate 82,068,096, forward strand.
AAACTCTATAATAAATCTTTCTAGAGACAGATTTAAGAGCTTGTAATATAATATGAATCACTGAGTCAGAGAAACCTCTATGACTTAGAACTAAGTGTTCAATTTCCATACCTTCAAATTTAATGATTTGAGATCCTGATGGAAAAACGGACCTTGAGATAGTAGGTCTGGCCGTAACGGAAGTGGCCAAGGCGGGCAACTGGACATCCGAACCAGATCTGCATACCAAAACCTGTGTGGCCATGCTGGAGCCACTAGCAGCACAAATGATTGTTCCATGATGATTTTGGAGATCACTCTTGGAAGGAGAACTAGAGCGGGAAAATGTAAGCAGGATGATAACACCAAGGAAGTGTCAGCGTATCCACTGCTTCCGCCTGTACATCCCTGGACCTGGACAGGTATCTGGGAAGTTTCTTGTTTAGATGAGAGGCCATGAGATCTATCTCTGGAAGACCCCACATCTGAACAATCTGAGAAAATACATCTGGATGAAGAGACCACTCTCCTGGATGTAAAGTCTGGCGGCTGAGATAATCCGCCTCCCAATTGTCTACACCTGGGATATGTACCGCAGAGATTAGACAGGAGCTGGATTCCGCCCAAGCAAGTATCCAAGATACTTCTTTCATAGCTTGGGGACTGTGAGTCCCACCCTGGTGATTGACATTTGCCACTGTTGTGATATTGTCTGTCTGAAAACAAATGAACGGTTCTCTCTTTAACAGAGGCCAAACTGAAGAGCTCTGAGAATTGCACGGAGTTCTAAAATATTTATTGGTAATCTCGCCTCTTGAGATTTCCAAACCCCTTGTGCTGTCAGAGATCCCCCAAACAGCTCCCAACCTGAAAGACTCGCATCTGTTGTGATCACAGTCCAGGTTGGCCGAACAAAAGAAGCCCTTGAACTAAACGATGGTGATCTATCCACCACGTCAGAGTGTCGTACATTGGGATTTAAGGATATTAATTGTGATATCTTTGTATAATCCCTGCACCATTGGTTCAGCATACAAAGCTGTAGAGGTCTCATGTGAAAACGAGCAAAGGGGATCGGGTCTGATGCTGCAGTCATGAGACCTAAAACTTCCATGCACATAGCCACTGAAGGGAATGACTGAGACTGAAGGTGCCGACAGGCTGCAACCAATATTAAATGTCTCCTTGTCTGTTAGAGACAGAGTCCATGGACACTGAATCTATCTGGAAGCCTAAAAAGGTGACCCTTGTCTGAGGAATTAAGAAACTTTTTGGTAAATTGATCCTCCAACCATGTTCTGAAGAAACAACACTAGTTGATTCATGTGAGATTCTGCAGTACGTAAAGGACTGAGCTCGTACCAAGATATCGTCCAAATAAGGAAACACTGCAATACCCTGTTCTCTTATTACAGAGAGTAGGGCACCCCAGAACCTTTGAAAAGATTCTTGAGCTGTTGCTAGGCCAAATGGAAGAGCAACAAATTGGTAATGCTTGTTTAGAAAAGAGAATCTCAGAAACTGATAATGTTCTGGATGAATCGGAATATGAAGGTATGCATCCTGCCAAGTCTATTGTGGACATATAATGTCCTCGCTGAACAAAAGGCAGAATAGTCCTTATAGTCACCATCTTGAAAGTTGGTACTCTTACATAACGATTCAAAATTTTCAGATCCAGAACTGGTCTGAATAAATTTTCCTTTTTGGGACAATGAATAGATTTGAATAAAACCCCAAACCTTGTTCCTGAAGAGGAACTGGCATGATTACCCCATAAGACTCCAGGTCTTAAACACACTTCAGGAAAGCCTGAGCTTTTACTGGATTTGCTGGGATACGTGAGAGAAAAAATCTTCTCACAGGAGGTCTTACTCTGAACCCTATTTGATACCCTGAGAGACAATGCTCTGAATCCATTGATTTTGGACAGATCTTATCCAAATATCCTTGAAAAACCTTAATCTGCCCCCTACCAGCTGAGCTGGAATGAGGGCGCACCTTCATGCGGACTTAGGGGCTGACTTTGGTTTCCTAAATGGCTTGGATTTATTCCAATTTGAGGAAGGCTTCAATTGGAAGCAGATTCCTTGGGGGGGAGGATTGAGTTTTTGTTCCTTATTAGGACGAAAGGAACGAAAATGGCTAGAAGCCTTAGATTTACCCTTAGGTTTTTTATCCTGAGGCAGAAAAACTCCCTTTCCCCCAGTGACAGTTGAAATAATAGAATCCAACTGAGAACCAAATAAATTATTACCTTGGAAAGAAAGAGATAGTAATCTAGATTTAGATGTCATATCAGCATTCAAGATTTAAGCCACAAAGCTCTTCTAGCTAATATAGCTAAAAGACATGGATCTAACATCAATTTTGATAATATCAAAAATAGCATCACAAATAAAATGATTAGCATATTGCAGTAAGCGGAACAATGCTAGATAAGTCAGAATCCAATTCCTGTTTCGTTAAATTTTCCAACCAGAAAGTTGATGCAGCCGCAACATCAGCCAAAGAAATTGCAGGTCTGAGAAGATGACCTGAATATAAATAGGCCTTCCTTAGATAAGATTCAAGCTTCCTATCTAAAGGATCCTTAAAGGAAGTACTATCTTCCATAGGAATAGTGGTTACGTTTAGCAAGAGTAGAAATAGCCCCCATCAACTTTGGGGATCTTTTCCCAAAACTCTATAGATTTTGCTGGTAAAAGGATACAATTTTTAAACCTTGAAGAAGGAATAAAAGCAGTACCTGCTTATTCCATTCCTTAGAAATCATACCAGAAATAGCCTCAGGAATAGGAAAACTCCTGGAGAAACCACAGGAGGTTAAAAACAGCATTTAACGTTTATTAGACTGAAAGTCAAGAGGACTGGTTACCTCAATATCCAAAGTAATTAACACTTCTTTTAATAAAGAACGCATATACTCTATTTTAAATAAATAAGTAGATTTGTCAGTGTCAATGTCTGAGGAAGGATCTTCTGTATCAGATAGATCCTCATCAGAAGAGGATAAATTATTATGTTGTTGGTCATTTGAAATTTCATCAACTAAATGAGAAGTTTTAAAAGAAGGTGGAAATGCAGACAAAGCCTTCAGGATAGAATCAGAAACAAATTCTTTAAAATTTACAGGTATATCATGCACATTAGAAGTTGAAGGAACTGCAACTGGCAAAGTACTATTACTGATGGATACACTATCTGCATATAAAAGTTTATCATGACAACTATTACAAATGACATTCGCAAAATAATTTCTACAATTTACAGCAAATGCACTTAGCTTTGGTAGAACCGATGTCAGGCAGCAATGTTCCAGCAGAAACTTCTGAGGCAGGATCAGATTGAGACATCTTGCAAAATGTAAGAGAAAAAACAACATATAAAGCAAAATTATCTATTTCCTTATATGACAGTTTCAGGAATGGGAAAAAATGCAAATAGCATAGCCCTCTGATAGAGAAAAAGGCAAGAGGCAAACATCAATGGGGTATTGAAATAATGAAAAAGTTTGGTGCCAAGTATGACGCACAACGTACTTTTTTGGCGCCAAAAATAACCGGAAATGACACACTTGCGTCACTAATGACGCAATCGTGTGAAAGGTCTCGGCGTCAAGTATGACGCCGGAAATTATGAAATTGCATCATAAACTTATTTTTTGCGCCAAAAATATTTTCGCACAAAAGAATGACGCAATAAAGTTTAGCATTTGACGCACCGCCGGGCCTAATACCGCCCGCAATTTGAAAGAAGTAGTCATTTGAAAAAAAGAATAAACCCCAGGTAAGAAAAAAATTCTTAAAAAAATTTTTATATTCCCCAAATATGAAACTGACAGTCTGCAGAAGGAAATACATGAACCTGACTCATGGCAAATATAAGTACAATACATATATTTAGAACTTTATATAAATGCATAAAGTGCCAAACCATAGCTGAGGTGTCTTAAGTAATAAAAAACATACTTACCCAAGGACACCCATCCACATATAGCAGATAGCCAAACCAGTACTAAAACAGTTATCAGTAGAGGTAATGGTAAATTGAGAGTATATCGTCGATCTGAAAAGGGAGGTAGGAGATGAATCTCTACGACCGATAACAGAGAACCTATGAAATAGACCCCCGTTAGGGAAATCATCGTATTCAATAAGTGATACTCCCTTCACGTCCTTCTGACATTCGCTGTACTCTGAGAGGAATCAGGCTTCAACAATGCTGAGAAGCGCATATTAACGTAGAAATCTTAGCACAAACTTACTTCACCACCTCCATAGGAGGCAAAATCAGCCAATCGGATTGAGCTCGCATTCTATTGGCTGTTCTGATCAGCCAATAGAATGCGAACTCAATCCGATTGGCTGATTGAATCAGACAATCAGATTTTTCCTACCTTAATTCCGATTGGCTGATAGAATCCTAATAGCCAATCGGAATTCGAGGGACGCCATCTTGGATGACGTCCCTTAAAGGAACCTTCATTCGTCGTTCAGTCGTCGGTTGAAGAGGATGGCTCCGCGTCAGCTCCTTGGAAGATGGCTCCGCTCCGGATGGATGAAGATTGAAGACGCCGCCTGGATGAAGACTTCTGCTGGATGGAGGACCTCTTCTGCGCCACTTGGATGAAGATTTCGGCCCGGTTGGGTGATGACGGCTCAAGGTAGGGTGATCTTCAGGGGGTTAGTGTTAGGTTTTTTTAAGGGGGTTTGGGTGGGTTAGAGTAGGGGTATGTGGGTGGTGGGTTTTAATGTTGGGGGGGTTGTATTTTTTTTACAGGTAAAAGAGCTGATTACTTTGGGGCAATGCCCCGCAAAAAGCCCTTTTAAGGGCTGGTAAAAGAGCTGGTTACTTTGTAATTTAGAATAGGGTAGGGCATTTTTTTATTTTGGGGGGCTTTATTATTTTATTAGGGGGCTTAGATTAGGTGTAATTAGTTTAAACTTCTTGTAATTCTTTTTTATTTTCTGTAATTTAGTGTTTGTTTGTTTTTGTACTATAGTTTAGTTTATTTAATTTAATTTAATTTTAGGTAATTGTAGTTAATTTATTTATTGATAGTGTAGTGTTAGGTTTAATTGTAACTTAGGTTAGGATTTATTTTACAGGTAATTTTGTAGGTATTTTAGCTAGGTAGTTATTAAATAGTTAATAACTATTTAATAACTATTGTACCTAGTTAAAATAAATACAAAGTTGCCTGTAAAATAAAAATAAATCCTAAAATAGCTACAATATAATTATTAGTTATATTGTAGCTATCTTAGGGTTTATTGTACAGGTAAGTATTTAGTTTTAAATAGGATTAATTTAGTTAATACGAGTAATATTATTTAGATTTATTAAAATAATATTTAAGTTAGGGGGGTTAGGGTTAGTGTTAGACTTAGGTTTAGGGGTTAATAATTTTAATATAGGTGGCGGCGGTATAGGGGGGGCAAGATAGGGGTTAATAACTTTAATATAGGTGTCAGCAGGGTCCGGGAGCGGCGGTTTAGGGGTTAACATGTTTATTATAGTTGCGGCGGGGTCCGGGAGCGGCGGTTTAGGGGGTAATAAGTTTATTTAGTTTACATCTGTAGTGACGTAACCATCGATCTGTGTCGGACTGAGTCCGGCGGATCGTAGGTTACGTCACTATATTCTACTTTTGCCGGGCAGTAGGGCTTGATAACTATGGCGAATCAGCCTCGCCACAAGTACGCTGCAGAATTCCAGCGTATTTGCGGTTGACAGCTTGATAACTAGAGGCCCTTGTGTCAATTGACGTAGAGGGATTATATTCGTCCATCCCCCATGAGAAAGGATTACTGGCAATGAAAGAATACCTTACCCAAAGGGGAGTAGATTTGATCAACACACTGGCCTGGTGATTAAACTGTTGGAATTTGTGTTAAACAGAAATTATTTAAAATTTGATGGCAAGTTCTACAGACAACTAATGGGTACAGCTATGGGGGCCTGTTGTGCCCCACCTATGCATGCTTATATCTAGGTAGATGAGAGACACAAACCATTTCAGATGTGGAAGATGAATTGAGTCCATTGCACTGTGGATTTGTTTTATTGACGATGTGCTGATACTATGGGAAGGGACTCCTGAAAGTCTCTCCAAATTCATGGCACTTCTAATAATTGGAACCTTAAATTTACCTATGAATGGAGCTATGACTCCCTGTCCTTTCTTGATTTAAAAATTACTAGGATAGGTAAAAATTCTATGCACAGAAACATATAGTAAGGACACATCAGCAAATACACTATAAATGACCAACAGTCATCACCCTAGACATCAAACTAATGCTATATCAATAGGGCAATTCCTGTGACCAAAAAAGGAACTGCTCGTCTGAAACTAGTTGTAAGATTTTTTCAGATGATCTAAAAATGAGATTTAAATCAAGAGGGTATTCACAGAAGGTCATTAACTATGGCTATAAAAGGGCGAGAGATACACCCAGACAAATGTTGCTTACCAACAAAAAGAGCAAAAGTTTCAACTCAGAGGTTAGGTTTATAACCACCTGGGATGAAGTGAGTTCACTACTCACTAAACATTGGAACATTCTCACTACTAATCATGAACTTCAAAAAAATTATGGGAACATCCCCACTTATGACTGCTAGACGAGCCCCCTCCCTAAAGGACAAACTGGTTCATAGCCATTATAAAGTACAAGCAGATGGCTGGGTAAACAAAAAAAAAAGAGTGGATGTTATGCATGTGAATAGATGTAAAATGTGCAAACATCTTCTTAGAGGTAGATATGCTTCAGACTCAGCAGGACAGATCACCTGTAGGAGTGAGGGGGTGATCTATATGGGAGCTTGTTCGTGCACTCGCCTCTATGTAGGAAAGTAAGTTTAGGGAAGGTATGAAAAAACATAGAAGTGACATACTCAATGAGAAAATGAAAGATAGTTGTGTGGCACGTCACTTTTAAGAGTGTCATGACAGCAGTGTTGAGGGACTTAGATTCATGGGCTTAGAATTGATTGATATCTCTGAGAGAGGGGGAGAGTGGGAGACTGGGACAACCTACTCCTTAGGTAAGAGTGCAAATGGATCTATAATATGAATTCATTACAACCAGAGGGGTTAAATGAAGAGCTTAATTATGCTCCCTTTTTGTTTTAATGATAGCAAGATCCCCGTTTTATATCTGCTAGCTTTAAAATTATAAGCCTTATATTTGATGCAGGTAATAAACACATAGATAAAGTAAGCTTGCTCCTATGTTTTGATAATAAAGTTTGATTTGCATAAGTTTGTTACTTGCCTATTTCGGTATTGTATATATGCAGAATTCCACTGTTAAAATTATAAGCCTTATATTTGATGCACGTAATAAATACATAGATAAAGTAAGCATGCTCAAAAATATTGATAAGAAATTTTGACTTGCAAAAACATAATTTATGCTTACCTGATAAATTCCTTTCTTCTGTAGTGTGATCAGTCCACGGGTCATCATTACTTCTGGGATATTAACTGCTCCCCTACAGGAAGTGCAAGAGGATTCACCCAGCAGAGCTGCATATAGCTCCTCCCCTCTACGTCACTCCCAGTCATTCGACCAAGGACCAACGAGAAAGGAAAAGCCAAGGGTGAAGTGGTGACTGGAGTATAAATTAAAAAATATTTACCTGCCTTAAAAACAGGGCGGGCCGTGGACTGATCACACTACAGAAGAAAGGGAATTTATCAGGTCAGCATAAATTATGTTTTCTTCTGTAAGTGTGATCAAGTCACGGGGTCATCAGTTACTTCTGGGATACCAATACCAAAGCAAAAGTACACTGATGACGGGAGGGATAGGCAAGACTCTTTATACAGAAGGAACCCACTGCCTCTGAAGAACCTTTCTCCCAAAAATAGCCTCCGATGAAGCAAAGTGTCCAAATTTGTAAAATTTGAAAAAGTATGAGCGAAGACCAAGTTGCGCCTTGCAAATCTGTTCACAAGACGGCCCCATTCTTGAAGGCCCAAGTGGAAGGCCACAGCTCTAGTAGGAATGAGCTGTAATTCTTTCAGGGGGCTGCTGTCCAGCAGTCTCATAAGCTAAACGGAATTATGCTACGAAGCCAAAAAGAAAGAGAGGTAAGCGAAGCTTTTTGACCTTCCTCTGCCAGAGTAAATGACAAACAAGAGAGAGCTTTGTCGGAATTCCTTAGTTGGCCTGCAAGTAAATTTTAGAGCCGGACTACATCCAGGTTGTGCAGTAGACGTTCCTTCTTTGAAGAAGGATTTTGGGCATAAAAGAAGGGAACAACAATCTCTTGATTGATATTCCTGTTAGTAACTACTTAGGTAAGAACCCAGGTTTAGTACGCAGGACTACCTTTATCCGAATGGAAAAATCAAATAAGGAGAATCACAATGTAGAGCTGATAATTCAGAGACCCTTCGAGCCGAGAAATAGCCATTAAAAATAGAACTTTCCAAGGATAACAACTTTATATCAATGGAATGGAAGGGGTTCAAACGGAACGGCCCTGGTAAAACATTAAGAACAAGGTTTAAACTCCATGTGAGCAACAGTTTTATAAACACAGGCTTAATCTGGCCCAAAGCCTGACAAAAAGCCTGGACGTCAGGAACCTTCTGGACAGACGTTTGGGTAACAGAATGGACAGAGCTGAGATCTGTCCCTTTAATGAACTAGCAGAAAAACCCTTTTTCTAAACCTTCTTGTAAGAAAAGACAATATCCTAGGAATTCCTAACCTTACTCAAGAGTAACCTTTGGATTCACACCAATCTAGGTATTTTACGCCACTATCTATGTAAAATCTTTCTGGTAACAGGTTTCCTAGTCTGTATTAAGGTACTAATAACTGACTCAGAAAACCCACGTCTTGATAAAATTAAGCGTTCAATTTCCAAGCAGTCAGCTTCAGAGAAGTTAGATTTTGATGTTTGAAGGGACCCTGTATCAGAAGGTCCTGTTTCAGAGGTAGAGACCAAGGCGGACAGGATGACATGTCCACCAGGTCTGCATACCAAGTCCTGCGTGGCCACGCAGGTGCTATTAGAATCACTGATGCTCTCTCTTGTTTGATTCTGGCTATCAATCGAGGAAGCAACGGGAAGGGTGGAAACACGTAAGCCATCCTGAAGTCCCAAGGTGCTGTCAGAGCATCTATCAGGACTGCTCCTGGATCCCTGGATCTGGACCCGTAACGAGGAAGCTTGGCGTTCTGTCGAGACGCCATGAGATCTATCTCTGGTTTGCCCCAACGTCGAAGTATTTGGGCAAAGACCTCCGGATGAAGTTCCCACTCCCCCGGATGAAAAGTCTGACGACTTAAGAAATCCGCCTCCCAGTTCTCCACTCCCGGGATGTGGATTGCTGACAGGTGGTAAGAGTGAGACTCTGCCCAGCGAATTATCTTTGATACTTCCATCATAGCTAGGGAGCTTCTTGTCCCTCCCTGATGGTTGATGTAAGCTACAGTCGTGATGTTGTCCGACTGAAACCTGATGAACCCCGAGTTGTCAACTGGGGCCAAGCCAGGAGGGCATTGAGAACTGCTCTCAATTCCAGAATGTTTATTGGCAGGAAACTCTCCTCCTGACTCCATAGTCCCTGAGCCTTCAGGGAATTCCAGACGGCACCCCAACCTAGAAGGCTGGCGTCTGTTGTTACAATTGTCCAGTCTGGTCTGCTGAATGGCATCCCCCTGGACAGGTGTGGCCGAGAAAGCCACCAAGAGAAAGAGAATTTCTGGTCTCTTGATCCGAGATTCAGAGAAGGGGATAAGTCTGAGTAATCCCCATTCCACTGACCCTAGCATGCACAGTTTGCAGTTGGTCTGAGGTGTAAGCGTGCAAAGGGTATCTAGTCCATTGCCGCTACCATTAAGCCGATTACCTCCATACATTGAGCTCTGACGGGTGTTCAATGGAATGAAGAGTGCGGCAAGGCACTTATTGAAGTCGTTGATACGCCTGTCCTCGGTCAGGTAAATCTTCATTTCTACAGAATCTATAAGAGTCCCCAGGAAGGAACTCTTGTGAGTGGAACGAGTGAACTTTCTTTTCGTTCACCTTTCCATCCATGTGACCCTTAGAAATGCCAGCACTAACTCTGTATGAGATTTGGCAGTTGAAAGCTAGAAGCTTGTATCAGAATGTCGTCTAGGTATGGGAGCTACCGACATTCCCCCGCGGTCTTTAGTACCGCCAGAAGAGCACCCAGGAATCTTTGTGAAGATTCTTGCGCTGTAGCCAATCGAATGGAAGAGCCACAAACTGGTAAATGCCTGTCTAGGAAGGCAAACCTAGGTACCGGTAATGATCTTTGTGAATCGGTATGTGCAGGTAAGCATCTTTTAAATCTACAGTGGTCAGTACTGACCCTCTTGGATCATAGGTAAAAATTGTCCGAATAGTTCCCATCTTGAACGATGGAACTCTTAGGAATTTGGTTTAGATCTTTAAGTCCAGATGGTCTGAAAGTTCCCTCTTTTTTGGAACCACAAACAGATTTGAGTAAAAACCCCTGTCCCTGGTTCCGATCGTCGGAACTGGATGATTACTCCCATTAACAAGAGCTCTTGTACCGCAGCGTAGGAAAAGCCTCTTTCTTTGTCTGGATTGTTGACAAATCTTGACAGATGAAATCCTCTCTTCGGAGAGAGTATTGAAAGTCCGAAGGTATCCCTGAGATATTATCTCTAGCGGCCCAGGGATCCTGGGACATCTCTTGCCCAAGCCTGGGCGAAGAGAGAAAGTCTGCCCCCCACTAGATCCGGCTCCCGGATCGGGCGGCCCTCAATTCATGCCTGTTTTAGGGGGCTGCAGCAGGTTTCCTAGTCTGCTTGCCTTGTTCCAGGACTGGTTAGGTTTCCAGCCTTGTCTGTAGCGAGCAACAGCTCCTTCCTGTTTTGGTGCAGAGGAAGTTGATGCTGCTCCTGCTTTGAAATTACGAAAGGAACGAAAACTAGACTGTCTAGTCTTGGTTTTGGCTTTGTCCTGAGGCAGGGCATGGCCTTTACCTCCTGTAATGTCAGCGATAATCTCTTTCAACCCGGGCCCGAATAAGGTCTGCCCTTTGAAAGGTATATTAAGCAATTTAGACTTAGAAGTAACATCAGCTGACCAGGATTTTAGCCACAGCGCCCTGCGTGCCTGAATGGCGAATCCTGAATTCTTCGCCGTAAGTTTAGTAAGATGTACTACGGCCTCCGAAATGAATGAATTAGCTAGTTTAAGGACTCTAAGCCTGTCCGTAATGTCGTCCAGAGTAGCTGAACCAATGTTCTCTTCCAGAGACTCAATCCAGAATGCCGCTGCAGCCGTGATCGGCGCAATGCATGCAAGGGGTTGCAATATAAAAACCTTGTTGAAAACAAACATTTTCTAGGTACCCTCTATCTTTTTATTCCATTGGATCTGGAAAAAGCACCACTATCCTTCCACCGGGATAGTGGTACGCTTAGCTAAAGAGAAAACATGCTCCCATCCACCTTAGGGACCGTTAGTTTACCATAAGTCCGTTGTGGTGGCGTCTATTGGGAAACAATTTTCTAAATATCGGAGGGGGGTGAGAACAGGCACACCGGGTCTATCCCCACTCCTTAGTAACTATTTTCAGTAAGTCTCTTAGGTATAGGAAAATCCCCTTCAGTAACTCGCGGTACTCTCACCTATGCAAAATATTTATCCAACCTACACATTTTCTCTGGTATTGCAACTGTGTTACAATCATCAGAGCCGCTAACACCTCCCCTAGTAATACACCGGAGGTTTTCCATTTAAATTTAAAATTTTGAAATATCTGAATCCAGTCTGTTTGGATCAGAACCGTCACCCACAGAATGAAGTTCTCCGTCCTCATGTTCTGCCACCTGTGACGCAGTGTCTGACATGCCCTAATATTATCAGCGCACTCTGTTCTCACCCCAGAGTGATCACGCTTACCTCTTAGTTCTGGTAATTTAGCCAAAACCTCAGTCATAACAGTAGCCATATCCTGTAATGTGATTTGTAATGGCCCGCCCAGATGTACTCGGCGCTACAATATCACGCACCTCCCCTGAGCGGGAGATGTAGGTACTGACACGTGAGGCGAGTTAGTCGGCATAACTCTCCCCTCGTTGTTTGGTGAAAAGTGTTCAATTTTGTACAGATTGACTTTTATTTAAGTAGCATCAATACAGTTAGTACATAAATTTCTATTGGGCTCCACTTTGCATTGCAACAAATGACACAGGTATCATCCTCTTGAATCAGACATGTTTAACACACTAGCAAATAAACTTGCAAACTTGGAAATACAATTCAATTAGAATAATATTAAAACGTACTGTGCCTTTAAGAAGCACAGAAGATCTATGACAGTTGAAATTAATAAATTGAAAACAGTTATAGCCTCTAATCCTTGTAAACAACACAACTTTAGCAAAGGTTTAAATCCCATTAGCAAAGATAACAAATTCTGAAAGCAGGAAACAAATTACAGAATAAACGTTTTTTATCTCAGTCAACTATAATTCTCACAGCTCTGCTGAGAGAAAATTACCCTCCCTCAAAATAAGTTTTGAAGACCCCTGAGCTCTGTAGAGATGAACCGGATCATGCAGGAATACAATGAGTTGCTGACTGAAATATTTGATGCATAGTAAAAGCGCCAAAAACGGCCCCTCCCCCTCACACACAGCAGTGAGGGAGAACAGAAACTGTCAGAAAAACAGATTAAGCAACTGCCAAGTGGAAAAATAGTGCCCAACATTTTATTCACACAGTACCATCAGCAAATGAAAACGATTTACATTCCAGCAAAAACGTTAAACATAATCTCTAGTTATTAAACAGCTTTATGTATTTCTTACAGTGTAATTCTAGGAAGTACCATTCCCCAGAATACTGAAGTGTAAAGTATACATACATGACATTATATCGGTATGGCAGGATTTTCTCATCAATTCCATTGTCAGAAAATAAAAAGCTGCTACATACCTCTATGCAGATTCATCTGGCCCGCTGTCCCCTGATCTGAAGTTTACCTCACTCCTCAGATGGCCGAGAACAGCAATATTGATCTTAACTACTCCGGCTAAAATCATAGCAAAAACTCTGGTAGATTCATCTCAAAACTCTGCCATAGAGGTAATAACACACTCCGGTGGCTATTTTAAAATAACAAACTTTTGATTGAAGATATAAAACTAAGTATAATCACCATAGTCCTCTCACACTTCCTATCTAGTCGTTGGGTGGCAAGAGAATGACTGGGAGTGACGTAGAGGGGAGGAGCTATATGCAGCTCTGCTGGGTGAATCCTCTTGCACTTTCCTGTTGGGGGAGTAATATCCCAGAAGTAATGATGACCGTGGACTGATCACACTTAACAGAAGAAATTTTGTTACTTGCTTATTTTGGTGTTATATATCTGCTAGCTTTAAAATTATAAGCCTTATATTTGATGCAGGTAATAAACACATAGATAAAGTAGCTTGCTCCTATGTATTGATTAGAATTGTTGATTTGCAAAAGTTTGTTACTTGCCTACTTTGATGTTGTATGTATGCAGAATCCTACTGTTAAAATTTTGAATTGGGGTTGCCATTCTCCACCACTGTGATTGTATTTAAACAGTTAATATTATGGTACTACACTTAGGGCAATCAAGAGTTAATACACCCGTGGCATGTATAAATAAAGGCAAATGGATGATACAGACATCAACTTGTCATGCCTGATGAAGCCCGAGAGCGATCAGCTGTGGGATAAAAACGTGTAGCTGGAAGCTGAATAGACACACTATGAGTAACTAAATATGTGTACATTTTCTGTTCACTGAGCCCATTCCACTCCTCTGATTGAAGGGACACTGTCTACTTGAACTGTATTTGTACCAATATTGATACAGCACAAATTTGCATCATGTTTTTCCTGATTATGGGACACCAGTCTTTGAAAAATCTTGCAGCAACACCCAGCCAGTGACATCACGAATTGGAGGCGGACACACAGAGTCAGTGTGGTTTGGAAAAAGATGGTCCTGGCTTTAAGGGGTAAGAAGACCTGCATATTAACATATACCAAGTCAGAGCTGGTGAGTCCCTTGCTCTCTGCGCAAGATCTGGTGGTCCGGTGAGCTTGGTGTCTAGGAGGCCCGCTGGTCTGTTTACAAGCTGCAGTGATTTATACTGTGAATTCCCTGTCACTAAGAGGTGTACTTAGCCCTGTTTTGTTACACTTATATGTACTGCAACATGTTGTGGATACATTGTTCACTATTCCAGGTGGAACTTTAACAGATTGCTGATTACGTTGTGCCACATTACTTGGCTATGATATATTTTAAGTTGCAACATTTATACCGGTAACATTTATTCAGGGATCCCTGATATAGGCTCAGTCGAAGGTGTTTGTTTTTTGTTTCTTATTGCCCTAATAAATATTCATTTGATCTATCTCAATATGAGTGTGATGTATACGCTGATTTGTTCTTAAAGGGATGGTGTCTGTACTTTTGTATTTGATTGGCTTAATAGGGGGTTGCAGGATTGGGTTTACTGTTAGTGCTCTCTTTGATTAAAAAAATATAATATATATATATATATTTTAAAGTTTGGATAGAGAGAGTTTATATACTTTTAATCATGTTAGTTAGTGTTATTTAATTTACCTTGTTAAGGTTAATGGCGCAGACCCTTTAAATAAAAATCAAATTACAATTTCAAGAGAGATATTAAAGGAATGAGGATACTCTTCTTTTTTAATAAAGAAAGGAAATTCAGCACTCTTTATACTTCTTAAGCATTTTTTTATAATAATCTGTATATATCATATTCAATCCATCAGAGAAGCTTGCTCACAGTTACCCAAAATAGATTAAAAATCCTGCTAGTCATGAAGCATACAAAAAATGTTGTTAATGAACAACCTAGAACAGCTCAATCTAAGAACCTAAAGCATGTATGTCTAGAAAAACAATTGTAACAGTCAAGTTCCACTATATGCTCTGTGTAAACTACCTCTTTAACACTTATGAACCTTAATAAACTAGGTCATAATAATCTAACAACATTGAGTTCATCAATGTCATATTTCATCTTATAACATTAAAACAGTGCAACAGTGCCCAGGATATAAGTGCTATACTTATGCAGCACTGGATATAAAGTGGTGTGTACTGCCAACGACATATGCGTTTCACCCCCTCTTGTTTCTTTCACACCTGGGGCTTTATCAGGGCTCATTCACCTTTAAAAGAAATAGTACTTGTTTTTATGCTCCTTACGCCCTCAGGTGATACCTTTTTACACTTTCTAAACATGTGAATGGTTTCTTCCCTTGTAAATCCTTTCATGAGTTGTCAGCTTACTTTTTACTGTAAAACATTTTCCACAGTCTGTACAGGGACTATGTGTCAAAGGTGAATGAGCCCTGATGAAGCCCCAGGTGTGAAAGAAACAAGAGGGGGTGAAACGCATATGTCGTTGGCAGTACACACCCTTGATTTCCAGTGCTGCAGGAGCATAACATTTGTATGAGCAACCAGGTAACAGCCTGATATTGCGAATAGCAAAGCCACATTACAAGTTTGGGACTCCATAAGCCAAGCACTACGGAGACGCTATTAACACTGAGAAAGTCAATCTGGAGTAAAGGCGGAGTGATTGGAGGATCAGGTGAAACTGTACTAAGTGCAATCCCTACACGCTGACACCCACGTTGTCAAGTGAGAAGCTGCTTGCTGAAACAAACACTCGTTTGGGTATGAGCTTCCGGTAACGGGAGGCCAGGAATTGCATTCAAGGAGCGGTCAAGAGTATTACTTCGCTAAGGGTGGTCTTTAAATTAAGGTACTCTGTAACTACGCTAATTTGCAACAACTTTGGAACACTATTTCAATGGAATTGGGAACGGTAACAAGGTCGTTACATATACCTACTATGAGCTTATGGTGCTTTACTTAAAGGACCTGCAGCCCTTTTTTAAAAACAGTATAAAGCAGGACTTTGCTGAATAAGTATAGCACTTATATTCTGGCACTGTTGCAACCACTTTTAATGTTATAAGATGAAATATGACATTGATAACCTCAATGTTGTTAGATTATTATGACCTAGTTTATTAAAGGGACACTCAGGTTAAATTAAATTTTCATGATTCAGATACAGCATGTAATTTTAAACAACTTTCCAATTTACTTCCATTAAAAAAAATATGCACAGTCTTTTATATTTACAATTTTTGAGTCACCAGATCCTACTGAGCATGTGCAAGAATTCACAGACTATACGTATATGCATTTGTGATTGGCTGATTGCTATCACATGGTACAAGGGGAGTGGAAATATACATAACTTTGAAATTTGTTACAAAAAATCTACTACTCATTGAAGTTCAGACTAAGTGCTATTGCATTGTCTTGTTTTCTTGCATTTGTTGATTATGCAAATCTAATGTGTTGACTGGTCCTTTAAGGTTCATAAGTGTTAGAGAGGTAGTTTACACACAGTATAGTGGGACTTGACTGTTACAATTGTTTTTCTAGACATACATGCTTTTGGTTCTTAGATTAAGCTGTGCTAGGTTGTTCATTAACAAATATGTATGCTTCATGACTAGCAGGATTTTAATCTATTTTGGGTAACTGTGAGCAAGCTTCTCTGATGAACTGAATATGATATACAGGTATACCTCACTTTACAGCGATTCGCTAATACAGCGCTTTGTGGAGCTAAAGTTCAACCTCCAAGGATTTTGAAATAGTGCTGTAAATCATTGTGAGATTGCGAGAAAAGTGACTGGCACCATTTTGCTATGCTTAGTTCAATGTTAACTGCATTGCAGTGCAATCTGTGTCTCAGTGCTATAGTCAGGCAAATTTTACTACAGCAATTGTCACTATTTTACAGGTACAGTATTTATTGAATACTAATTGAATACTGTGCTGTGCTAGTGTTAAACTAAACGTAGCACTATTGCACCCCTAATATATGTTAGTTCAAACATATTTTTAAGATTTTAAACACTGAAAATAAAGCTAAAACTGCCTTGTTTCACTTTAAGGCGGTTTTCACTTTACAGCGGGGCTTCGGTCCCTAACCCGCTGTATGAGCGGGGTATACCTGTATACAGATTATTATTAAAAAATTCTTAAGAAGTAAAAAGAGTGCTGAAATCCAATATATATATATATATATATAATATATATATATACACACACATACATACACACACATATATATGTATATACATACACACATACATACACACACACACACATACATATATGTATATACATACACACACATATATATATATATACACACACACACACATACATACATACACATATATACATATACATACATACATACATACACACACATTATATATATATATATATATATATACACACATACACACACATACATACACACACATATATATATGTATATACATACACACATTATATATATATATATATATATATATATATATATATATATATATATATATACACACACATACTACAAACATACATGCAGTCACAATATAGGGCTAGGCCCGTATGTTATGTACTTTGACAGTTTTTTCACAACTACACAGTGCTAATTCATATGTGCAATATAGATAACAGTGTGCTCACCCCGTGGAGTTATTTATGAGTCAGCACTGATTGCCTAAAATGCAAATCTGTCAAAAGCTCTAAAATAGGGGGGGGAGTATGCAAAGGCTTAGATACAAGTTAATTACAGAGGTAAAAATTATATTAATATAACAGTGTTGGTTATGAAAAACTGGTGAATGAATAATAAAGGAATTATATTTTTTTTTTCTGGAGTAGACTGTACCTTTAAATTCACTTCTATTTTCAAATCAATTGCTTTTCTTTGTATCCTTTGTTGACATCAATATGTAAATATCCTACACTATTGGGGGCTAGCTGGGGATTGGTGGGTACACACATATGTGTTTAGCTAACGCTAGTTGTGCATTACTGCTCTGGTTTTAACTAAGTTATATGTAAGCAATAGAGCAATAATTTCTTATTGTAGTTTTGTGTCCTTTTACTGATCACAGCATAGTATGTATTAACCCCTTCAGTAGCACAGGATTAGCACAGTGGTTATTATCACATTACCTGGTACATGCTGCTACATTTTATCTGGGTAGTGTATATAATCAATTAAAGGGGCAGTGTAATGTAAAATGGTTTCCCTTAAAATTGTTCCTAATTACTTGTTATACCAGCTGCAGAGTATAAAATGTGTGAGAAATTGTACTTTTAGGTTTATTTTTAATATGTAATAGCTGTTTCTGTTAACTGAACCCACAATCCAATGCAATGGGCTGAGCTTCCAAGGAAAGCCTAATTACCTTATCTCTCTATTATTTTTTATGTTATAAACCTTCTTAAGTAGATTTCTATAGACAGTACTTGAAATAAAATGTGTTACAATAACGAATATAAATAAGTAAAAGTAACGAAAATCACAGCAAATAAAAAATCATAATTTTTTTTATCTAAAAGTAGAAAAATATAAATAATATAAAACTATAGTGATACTTTAATATATATAAGGTTATCTGTGCATTTGTACAGTGTCCTCAAGTTTTTACTTTACATCGCACTTTAAAGAGAGAAAGCTTATATAGAGTAAGACTAGGGTTGCACCTTTAGTTCAGACCAAACCCAAACACTCATGCGCCGTGCACAGCACACTATGTATAATAGCACAGCACACTATGTGTAATAGCACAGCACACTATGTGTAATAGCACATAAGCACAAACTTGCACGTAGATATTCACACTCTCTCACACTAACACACTCTCTCTCATACACACTGGCACTCACTCTCACATACTAACACACT